>NW_011494831.1:4215461-4287939 GCF_000754665.1 Bison bison bison
TTGACTCATTGGAAAAGACTCTGATGCTGGGAGGGATTGGGGGCAGGAGGAGAAGGGAACGACAGAGGATGAGATGGCTGGATGGCATCACTGACTCGATGGACGTGAGTCTGAATGAACTCTGGGAGTTGGTGATGGACAGGGAGGCCTGGTGTGCTGCGATTTATGGGGTCACCAAGAGTCAGACACGACTGAGCGACTGATCTGATCTGATCTGATCTGATAGTTGAAAATTTCCCGAACATGCAAAAGGAAATAGCCAATCAAGTCAAAGAGGCACAAAGAGTCCCAAAAAGGATAAACCCAAGGAGAAAGATGCCAAGACATATACTTATCAAACTAACAAAGACTAAACACAAAGAAAGAATATTAAAAAGCAGCAAGGGAGAAGCAATAAGTAACATACAAGGAAAACCCCATATGTTTAACAGCTGATCTTTCAGCAGAAACTCTGCAGGCCAGAAGGGAACGGCAGGATATATTTAAAGTACTGAAAGGGAAAAATCTACAACAAAGATTACTGTACCCAGCAAGGATCTCATTCAAAATTGATGGAGAAATAAAAAGCTTTCAGACAAGCAAAAGTTAAGGGAATTCAATACCACCAAACCAGCTTTACAACAAATGTTAAACAGACTTATATAGTCAAGAAATACAACAGAAGAAAAAAGATCTACAAAATCAACCCCAATTAGAAAATGGAAATAGGAACATATATATCAATAATTACTTTAAATGTAAATGGATTAAATGCTCCAACTAAAAGACACAGACTGGCTGAATGGATACAAAAACAAGACCTATATATATGTTGTCCACAAGAAACCCACTTCAGACCTAAAGACACATATAGATTGAAAGAGGGAGGATGGAAAAATACTTTCCATGCAAATGGGAAGCCAAAGAAAGCTGGAGTAGTAATCCTCATATCAGACAAAATAGACCTTAAAATAAAGAAGATTACAAGAAATAAGGAAGGACACTACATAATGATCAAGGGATCAACCAAGAGGAAGACAAAACAATTGTAAATATCTATGCACCCAACATAGAAGCACCTCAATACATAAGACAAACACTAACAGACATAAAAGGAAACTGACAGTAACACAATAATAGCAGGAGACTTTAACACTCCACTCTCACCAATGAACAGATCATCAAAACAGAAAATTCATAAGGAAACACAAGCCTTAAATGATACATTAGATGAGATGGATCTCATTGATATCTTCAGGACATTCCATCCAAATGCAGAAGAATACACCTTCTTCTCAAGTGCACATGGAACCAGGATAGACCATATCTTCGGTCACAAATCAAACCTCAGTAAGTTTAAGAAAATTGAAACTGTATCAAGCATCTTCTCCAACCACAATGCTATGAGACTAGGTGTCAATTACAAGGAAAAAAACTGTAAGAAACTCAAACACATGGAGATTAAACAACACATTTCTAAATAACCAACAGGTTACTGAAGAAATCAAAAGGGAAATAAAAAAATTTCTAGAAACAAATGGCAATGAAAACACGACAACTCAAAACCTATAGAACGCAACAAAAGCAGTTCTAAGAGGGAAGTTTATAGCAATGCAATCCTACCTCAAAAAACAAGAAAAACATCGATTAGACAACCTAACTTTATACCTAAAGCAACTGGAAAAAAAAAAAAAGAAGAAAAAAAACCCCAAAATTAGTATAAGGAAAGAAATCATAAACATCCAACAGAAATAAATGAAAAAGAAATAAAAGAAACAATAGTAAAGATGAATAAATCTAAAAGCTGGTTCTTTGAGAGGATAAACAAAATTGACAAACCCTTAGCCCCTGACTCATCAATAAAAAAAAGAGAGAAGCATCAAATCAACAAAATTAGAAATGAAAAAGGAGAAGTTACAACAGATAATGCAGAAATACAAAGGATTATAAGAGACTATTATAAACAACTATATGGCAATAAAATAGATAACCTGAAAGAAATGGACAGATTCTTAGAAAAGTTCAATCTTCCAAGACTGAACCAGGATGAAACAGAAATTATGAACAACCCAATTACAAGCACTGAAGTTGAAGCTGTGATCAAATATTTCCCCCCAAAACAAAAGCTTACGACCAGATGGCTTCCCAGGAGAATTCTATCAAACATTTAGGGAAGAGCTAATGCTTATTCTCCTAAAACTCTTTCAAAAAATTGCAGAGGAAGGAACACTTCCAAACTCATTCTACGAGGCCACCATCACCCTGATACCAAAACCAGACAAAGACAACACACAAAAAATAAAACCACAGGCCAATACCACTGATGAACATAGATGCAAAAATCCTCAACAGAATTTTAGCGAACAGAATTCAGCAACACGTCAAAAAGCTCAGTTCAATTCAGTCACTCAGTCATGTCCGACTCTTTGCAACCCCACAAAGGAGGCAGGGAGGCATGCCAGGCCTCCCTGTCTATCACCAACTCCCAGAGTTCACCCAAACCCATGTCCATTGAGTCAGTGATGCCATCCAACCATCTCATCCTCTGCCGTCTTCTTCTCCTTCTGCTCTCAATCTTTCCTAGCATCAGGGTCTTTTCAAATGAGTCAACTCTTCGCATTAGATGGCCAAAGTATTGGAATTTCAGCTTCAACATCATTCCTTCCAATGAACACTCAGGATTGATCTCCTTTAGGATGGACTGGTTGGATCTCCTGGCAGTCCAAGGGACTCTCGAGAGTCTTCTCCAATACCATAGTTCAAAAGCATCAATTCTTTGGCACTCAGCTTTCTTTATAGTCCAACTCTCACATCCATACATGACTACTGGAAAAACCACAGCCTTGACTAAATGGACCTTTGTTGACAAAGTAATGTCTCTGCTTTTTCAGACCATGATCAAGTTGGGTTTATTCCAGGGATGTAAGGATTCTTTCATATATGGAAATCAATCAATGTGATACACCATATTAACAAACTGAAAGATAAAAACCATATGCTTATCTCAATAGATGCATAAAAAGCCTTTGAAAAAATTCAGCACCTATTTATGATTAAAACTCTTCAAAAAATTGGCATAGAAAGAACCTACCTCAGCATAGTAAAGGCCATATATGATAAGCCTACAGCAAACAATGGTGAAAAACTGAAAGCATTCCCCCTAAGAAGAGGAACAAGATGAGGGTGTCCACTTTCACCACTATTATTCAACATAGTTCTGGAAGTATTAGCAACAGCAGAGAAGAAAAAGAAATAAAAGGAATCCAGATTGGAAAAGAAGTAAAGCTCTCACTGTTTGAGATGACATAATACTGTACATAGAAAACCCTAAAGATAGAATCAGAAAATTACTAGAGCTAATCAGTGAATTTAGCAAAGTTGCAGGATACAAATCAATACACAGAAATCACTTGCATTTCTATATACTAACAATGAAAAATCAGAAAGAGAAATTAAGGAATCAATCCCATTCACCATTACAATAAAAAGAATTAAATATCTAGGAATAAACTTACCTAAGGAGACAAAAGAACTGTACACAGAAAATTATAAGACACTAATGGAAGAAATCAAAGATGACATAAAGCAGATGGAGAGATATTCCATGTTCCTGGGTAGGAAGAATCAATATTGTGAAAAATGACTATACTACCAAATGCAATTTACAGATTTAATGCAATCCCTATCCAATTACCAATGGCATTTTTCACAAAATTAGAACAAAAAATTTCACAATTCATATGGAAACACAAAAGACCCCAAATAGCCAAAGCAGTCTTGAGAAAGAAGAATGGAGATGGAGGAATCAACCTTCCTGACTTCAGATTATACTACAAAGCTACAGTCATCAAGACAGTATGGTACTGGCAGAAAAACAGAAATATAGACCAATGGAACAAGATAGAAAGCCCAGAAATAAACCCATGTACCTATGGGTACCTTATTTTTGACAAAGGAGGCAAGAATATAAATGGGACAAAGACAGCCTCTTCAATAAATGGTGCTGGGAAAACTGGTCAGCTACAAGTAAAAGAACGAAATTAGAACACTTCCTAACACCATACACAAAGATAAACTCAAAATGGATTGAAGACCTAAATGTAAGACCAGAAACTATAAAACTCTTAGAGGAAAACATAGGCAGAACACTTGATGACATAAATCAAAGCAAGATCCTCTATGACCCATCTCCTAGAGTAACGGAAATAAAAACAAAAGTAAACAAGTGGGACCCAATTAAACTTAAAAGCTTTTGCACAGCAAAGGAAACTATAAGCAAGGTGAAAAGACAACCCTAAGAATGGGAGAAAATATTGAAATTTTTTTCAATATTATGTGAATATTAAGTGAATAACAAATGAAATAGCAAATGAAACAACTGACAAAGGATTAATTTCCAAAATATACAACCAGCTCATACAACTCAATACCAGAAAAACAAACAACCTACTCAAAAAGTGGGGTAAAGACCTAAACAGACATTTCTCCAAAAAGACATACAGGTGGCTAACAAACACATGAAAAGATGCTCAACATCGGTCATTATTCGAGAAATGCAAATCAAAACTACAGTGAGATATCACCTCACACTGGTCAGAATGGCCCTTATCAAAAAGTCTACAAACAATAAGTGCTGGAGAGGGTGTGGAGAAAAGGGAACACTTGCACTGTTGGTGGGAATGTAAATTGATGCAGCCACTATGGAAGACGGTATGGAGATTCCTTAAAAGACTAGGAATAACACCTCCATATGACCCAGCAATCCCACTTCTAGTCATACACCCTAAGGAAACCGAAATTGAAGGAGACACATGTATCCCATTGTTCATTTCAGCACCATTTATAATAGCTAGAACATGGAAGCAACCTAGATGTCCACTGACAGATGAATGGATAAAAAAGTTGTGGTATATATACACAATGGACTATTACTCAGCCATAAAAAGGAACACATTTGAGTCAGTTCTAATGAGGTGATGAACCTAGAACCTGTTATACAGAGTGAAGTGAGTCAGAAAGAGAAAGATAAATACTGTATTGTAACACATATATACAGAATCTAGAAAAATGGTACTGAAGAATTTACTTACAGAGCAACAGTGGAGAAACAGACATAGAGAATAGACTTATGGACATGGGGAGAGGGGAGGAGAGGGTGAGATGTATGGAAAGAGTAACATGGAAACTTATCATATGTAAAATAGATAGCCAAGGGGAATTTGCCATATGGCTCAGGAAACTCAAATAGGGACTCTGTATCAACCTAGAGGGGTGGGATGGGGAGGGAGATGGGAGGGAGCTTCAAAAGGGAGGGGATTTATATATACCTATGGCTGATTCATGTTGAGGTTTGACAGAAAACAGCAAAATTCTGTAAAGCAATTATCCTTCAACAAAAAATAAATAAATTAAAAAAAAATTGGAAACAACCTACATGATATGATGGTATATTATAGCCATTTTTTTAAATCTTTTTTTTAATGGCAGAGGAAAATAATCACTAATTGCTGTTAGGTGGAAAGGACACAGTTTTAAATATGAGCTCAATTCTGCATGTACAAATATATGTCTACATAAGTAAAACTGATTTCTGTGTATATTTATGTCTAGAAAGAAGACTGAAAGGAAATATATTAAGGGTTTGAGAGCTTATCTCTGGATGATGATATTGGTTGGGAATGTTTATTTTCTTGAGTAAACTTTTCAAATTTTCTCATGTCTATACTGAACATATACTACATGTTTTTAGTTGGAACTATTAAAATAGCAGATTATTACATGTTTAGTAAATGGAGTATTATTGTTAAATGTTAAATAAATAGAATATTATATTATAAATAAATAAAGAGGGAAAGAAAACTAACATGTCTTTTGTGCCCCCATGTGCCAGGCCATCTTGCCAGATATTGATATTTACTACATTAATTCTGTAAAAAGTACATGGGCATATTCTCTCTTGCCCATGCTCTAGGGGAGCAGAAAGCCTTGAGCGAGGACAGGGTCAGGCAGTCCACGCAGGGGAGAAAATCTTTCTTAGGTGCTGGGAGGCCCTTTCTTCCTCCCACGAGCAGCTGGCCCAGTGCTCACCATTCGGATCCTCCTCTTTGCCCATCTGAAACATCCACAAGAGGGGCCTGGAAGGGGGCAAAGTAATAGGTCATCTAATGTGTGACTGAAGTGATTGTGGAGGCCAGGACACCAGGGCCTTGAAACTGCTGGCTTTGGGAACAAGAAGTGCTATCAAGCATAGTGAAAGATTAGACCCGTGTTGTGTCACACCTGTTGGTAGAAATGGGGCCTTTGTGGGTGGGTAGTCTTGACTTCAGTTAAGAAAGAACTTGGCCATTTGATGGGTAATAAGCTTCTATTGGGGTTTCTCAGGTATGTTAGCAGTAAAGAGCCCAATTGTCAGTGGGGGAGACATAAGAGACAAGGGTTCAATCTCTGGGATGGGAAGATCCCCTGGAGGAGGGCATGGAAAGCTACTCCAGTATTCTTGCCTGGAGAATCCCATGGACAGAGGAGCCTGGTGAGCTACAGTCCATAGAGTCCTAAACAGTTGGACATGACTGAAGTGACTTAGCATGCACACACACAAGCTTCTATTGCTGGAGTTATGCCCCAGTTCCTGCCTGGCAGATTCCTCTCCTGAGCAGGAGGCTGCTCTAGAATCCAGATGATCTGTTTCAGTTTCAAGATTCTGTTATTCTCCATCTGGTCATGCCCCTGATCCCGAGGACAGTTTGCTAGTACCGACAGCTGCTTGAAGCACCTGTGGGATAGGCTTTATGCAGGCCTCTGTTGCTTAATATGTAAGTGACACCAATGGTAGAAAATCCACTGGGCAGGGAGGAGAGGACAGGGCAGGGTTAACCTGGCCTGAGGGAGATTTTTGGGCCCCTGGAATGCATCCACTCTACCTTCTTATATTCAGCCTGGGACCTTGCAGGACAGCTTTGACAGATACATGGAATGTTTTGTTCCTCATGGCTCTCATCTGCATGCTGACACAACTCACAAAGGGTAGGCGATTAGGGAGCACCTGCTGTATACAGACGATCAAACAACTTCCCACCCCAAACCAAAGAAGCCATCAACACAGTGCTTACAAACAACAACAAAATGTCACAAGCCAGTTGAGACAACACCCATATAGAAAAATATAGAGAAAGAAATAAGAGCTTTGGAGTCAGAGAGGCCTGCCTTCCTAACTTGGCTGAGGCACTGACTAGCTAGGCAGCATTAAGCAATTACTGTATCTCTTACTTTATCACTGAGACTTATTTTCCTAATATGTAAAATTGGGTTAATGGTATCTATTTCACAAGATTAGTATAAAGATTAAAGAAAAAATATATAAGAGAATATATAATAGAGAATGTGGGCTTTGCTGATGGCTCAGATGGTAAAGAATCTGTGTGCACGAATGGATAAGAAAGCTGTGGTACATACACACAATGGAATATTACTCATATATTTAAAAGAATGCATTTGAATCAGTTCTAATGAGGTGTTTGAAACTGGAGCCTATCATACAGAGTGAAGTAAGTCAGAAAGAAAAACACCAATACAGTATATTAATGCATATATATGGAATTTAGAAAGATGGTAATGACGACCCTATACGTGAGAATGCAAAAGAGACACAGATATAAAGAACAGACTTTTGGACCCACTGGGAGAAGGCAAGGGTGGGATGATTTGAGAGAATAGCATTGAAACATGTATATTACCGTATGTGAAACAGATGACCAGTCCAAGTCCGACACATGAAACAGGGCACTCAAAGCCAGTGCACTGGGACAACCCAGAGGGATGGGATGGGGAGGGAGGTGGGAGCGGGTTTGGGATGGGGGACACAAGTACACCTGTGGCTGATTCATGTCTATGTATGGCAAAAACCACCACAATATTGTAAAATAATTAGGCTCCAATTAAAATAAATAAATACATTTTTAAAAAAGAATCTCTGCAATGCAGGAGACCTGAGTTCGATCCCTGGGTTGGGAAGATCCCCTGGAGATGGGCATAGCTACCCACTCCAGTATTCTTGTCTGGAGAATTCCATGGACAGAGGAGCCTGGAGCCTGGAAGGCTACAGTCCATAGGGTCACAAAGAGTCGGACATGACTGAAGTGATTGAGCAGCAACAGCATATAAATAAATACATATGTGTATATGTCACTGGCACATAGAATCTGGCATATAATAAACCTTAATAAATTGTAGCTATTTCTGTTTTTGTTATATTTGCTATAGGACAAATAAGTTGAGAAGGACTAAGTGGCCAGCAAAGAATCTAAAGGCCAGTATGGGCTGGAGAAGTGAGGGAAAGTTCCATTCACTGGTGACAACGACCTTTGAGCACCTACTAAGTGCCAGGCACAAGGTTGTGGTTCTGGGTGTCCGTCACTTTTGGAGGTAGGAATGAGCTTACCTCACACCATGTAGGCGACACAGCATAGGGTGAGTCCTGCCAGGAGGCAAGTGGGGCCCCAGTCCACAGGGTGTGTGGCAGGAGTCAAGAAAGAGCTGGGGGTGGAGTCCGATTTCACCAGGTCTCTGGAGCCAGGCAGAGGTATCAGCCTTGATGCCAGAGATAATGGGAAACTTAATGGGCCCTGGAGCCCACAGCCAGACACTCATCACTCAATGTTCCAGGTCTGTACCAGTGGCTGCAAAGACACTAACAAGCAGTCACAAGGTTTATGTTTCCTTATGTTTACTGACAACCTACTCTGAAAAAGTATGGGATGTTTAAAGACAAAGTCTCTTGGCTTCCTTGGTTTCTTCCAACCTCATTGGCTATTCTGTCTCAGTCTCCTTGACGGCTCTTCTGTCTCCACCAGGCAGCTAGGAAGTGAGGAGCAGAAGGCACAGTCTCCTGCCTCTTTCCTTTTGTCTCCTCCTCCCATTTTTGGGAGACTCATCCAGCTTCATGGCTTGAAAATCTGTCTATATTCTGCTTTATGTAGTCAACCCAATTACCTCCCCGACCTGTCGCCCTAATTTCAGACTTGTATTTGCAACTGTACACAATACATCTCTGCTTGGATAAACGTATATAAACCATCTCAAATATAAAATGTCCAATACAGGGGATTTTCCTGGTGGTCCAGTGGTTGAGAATCTGCCTTCTAATGCAGGAAATAGGATTTGATTCCTGGTCAGGGAATTAAAATTCCAATATGACATAGGGTAACTTAGCCCGTGAGTCCCAGCTAGAGAAAACTCGCATGCCACACAATGAAGAGACTTTGCACCACAACGAAGACCAAGTGCAGCAGAAAAATTAAAAAAAATAATAAAATTGCCAGCACAGAAACCCCCGGTCTCCTCCATCACAACACATTTGGGTTTGGGAAACCCTACCCTGGGGCTCCCGGTACTTCCCTGTTAAGGCAAAAACCTAGGAAGCATCTTTGAGTTCACATTCCAGATCTGATCTATCAGCAAGTCCTGGAAGTTCTACCTCCAGAAAAATCCAGAATCTGTCCACTTGTATTTAAGCCGTGGCTGTTTCCTCCTGGACTATAGCAAGAACCTCCTCACTTATCTCCCTGTTTCCTCTCAGGCAGTCCATTCCCCAGACCAGCCACAGTGATGGGTGTAAAACATAAACAAAGTCTATCCTCATATTAGAACCTTCTAGTGGCTCCCTCTGATGCTTCAGAACCACCCCAGCACTGCCACATTGCAGCACTGGGCCAGCCTAAGTCTCTGACTCTTTCCTCCCTCCACCTGCTCTTTGCTCTCCAGACACACTGGTCTTCTCTCTGTTTCCAGACACACTGGTCTTCTCTCTGTTTCCAGACACACTGGTCTGTCTCTCTGTTTCCAGACACACTGGTCTGTCTCTCTGCGGGTAAACGTTGGAAGAGACCAACCTTTATGTACCTGCGGGCCTTTGCACTTAGAATTTGCTCTCTGTGTAACATTTTCCCATGAGACTTCTCATTGTTCTTGGTTCAAATGTCACCATCTACCTCACATCCCCTCCTTGCTGACAGTCATCCTCTAGCATGTTTTGTTCCAAAATCTTTGACGTAGAAAGAGTCATGTATGTATCTATTGTCGGTCTCCCTCATTAGACTGTAAGTTTCGAGAGAACTGGATCCTGTCTGACCTGCTCTGTGCTCGGTCTCCCACTCCTAGAACAACACTGGGGGAACAGTGGGAACTTGGTAAATATTTGTTCAGTGAATGAATCCATGCTTCAGATGTGGTTCCTGGTCTTCTCAAGATGGAAGATGTGTAACAAGCCACAGGAAGGGTTGCCTAAGAATACAGGAAATGGTAACCCTGAAAACAAATCTGAAAACTAATTTTCACTAAAGTATTGCTGGATGACAATATGCTATCCAGTAATGCCGGCCTCTAAGGGGTTCTAGAAAGACAAAGACATCATCTACAGGGTGGCCCTGGAAGGAAACCATTCAAAAACCAAAATGGAGAGCAGATGAGGAACTATTTGAAGATTGATGGGTTCTTGTGGTTCCCTTAAAATTTTCCATCTTGAGGATTCCTCTGTCACCAAATGTACACACATTCTCCCCAATCATACACGTCCCCCCACCCACATTCCCCTCTGTAACATTATTCCTCCTTTTCAAAGCTGACTCTGGTTCTTCTTGTCTTGTTCCAATATTTCATACAGATCTTAGGGAAGAACCAACTGACAAGTTTCTGAGAAATCCCATGGAAATTTGCAAAAAATAAAGCACCTCTTACTTCTGACATTTCACCTTAAATCTTAACAAACTATAGTACAGACACACGATGGAATATTATTCTGCCACTAAGGTGACAATTATAAAGTTTAAGTACCAACCAAGAAAACATTTTTGGCTGTAATTTTAGGCTAAGACCAAAACAAACAAACAAACTGGGCTTAGATCTGGTATAAGTATTATAAGCACAACTATATCAACATTATCTAAGGAGAAAAAAACTGAAAGGGAATAGCTATTGTATTGAGTTAATGGGATTTACAGCAGGTTTTTCCTTTATGTTTCCAGACATTTTTTGAAATTACTTTTATATACATAAAATGAAAATATTAAGATTAAGCACAGTGGTTAAGTCCTCCACCAGGGACTTCCCTGGTGGTTCAGTGGTTGGAAGTTACCCGGCCAACATGGGGGAAACAGGTTTGATTCTTTGTTCAGGAAGATTCCACATGCTGCAAGGCAACTGAGCCTGCAAGCCACTACTAAGCCGGCAAGGTGCAACTGCTGAAGCCCCTGCACCGAGAGCCTGTGCTCCGCAACAAGAGAAGCCACCTCAACGTGAAAGCCAGGCACCATATGGAAGAGAAGCCCCCGCTCACAGCAACTAGAGAAAGCCTGCACTTAGCAGTGAAGACCCAGTGTGGCCAAAAGTAAAAATCTCCATGTGGTTGCCTCTGTCTCAGACCCGTGTCACTTCTGCTGTTTCCCCAAACAGCTGAAACAAGACAAGGGACACAGCCTCATTCCTGAATCATGTCTGGAGAGGGGACGATGGGTGGAAGGGGAGAGGTCATCGTAAAGTCACAACAACTACAACAGCGGTCAACGTGGTTCCAGCTCCGTGTGCTCCAGAGACTCCGCTATCTACTCCTGACAGGATCTTTCCCCAGAGGTGAAAAAACTGGGAGGTGAAGGAGCTGGTCTGAGGTTCCAGGGCTGGGAGCTGGCCGAGAAAGTTAGAGAAGCTGGTCTGATCTCACAGGCCCTGCTCTCAACCACTCTAACAAGGACGGTGCTCTTCCACATACTGAGCACTTGTGTTTCAAGGGCTCTTGCAGCCTTTGGGGGGGTCACCTCTGAGTCAGGAGGCTCCTGATGCCAGGGCAGGGGAGGGGTCAGGGGCCAGAGGCCAGTCCCCCGACCTCCCAGCAGGGCTGCCGCTAGTGCCTTTCCCCCTGCAGCACATTAGCAGCAGGCCTGGCCTAGTGGACCACAGGGACTTCTGGAAGGAGGCAGAGCAGGAAAGGAAGGGGAGGAAAGCCTGCCCCTCGGGGTGAAGGGCATAGCAGGAAGAGTGGGAAGGGGTGGGGCAGACAGGGGGAGGGGAACAGACACTCTTCACCTGTGACTCTGAGAAGTGTCACTGGCAGGACCCTGGCACTTCCTTGGGTCAGTCAGCCTGGTCAAGGGGATGATCTTGGGGGACTGGTCATCCATCCAACTGCCCTCAGGTATGTTGAGGGAGATGGACGCTGGGTTGACAGTTGCAGCTATGAAGTAGGACCTACTGGGGCTGGACAAGGTGACCCCACGGTGGAGGCCCAGATGGACTCACAGAGCCAGGGTCCAGACAGAGAGTGCGGTGGAAGCAGAGGGGTCCACAGGAGGTAAAGGGGCCATGGCCCAGTGCTTCTTGGGAGCAAGGCCCACATAGTGAAATAAAGCTGCCCCTCAGCCAAGCTGCCCCTGGTACTGCTGCTGAGACCAGAGCAGCCAGAGGGGCACAAGAGCACTGCCCCCTCCCTGTTGTTGGGAGCCTGCAGGAAGCCCGGAGGAGAAGCTGGGGAGGCAGATCTAGATCATGGATCATTATCCAAAGCCACTGTTCAGCTTTTGCAGCCCACTCAGTTTACCAGGTGGGACTGAGTCATGATTTTCTCTTCACTGGCCCACAGGTGGGATCTGTAAGGAAGGTCAAATCAGTCCCAGACCCCCAGAGGTGCTTGTGGTTACAGCTATGACCCTGCCCTGCCACCAGGCCAGATGGCACAGGGTTAGAATCTATTATGTGCCAGGAGGTCTGCAGACCCTTCACCTACAGGAGTCCAAACCCTCTTCTCAGTATTATATCAATAGAAACACCCTCCATGTCCACTCTCCCATCCACTAGCTGTGTGACTTTAACCCCTCTGTGAGGGGTTGGATACCATCACTGATTCAATGGACATGAACTTGGGTGAATTCCAGGAGATGGTGAGGGACAGGAAGGCCTGGCATGCTGCAGTCCATGGGGTCACAAAGAGTCGGACACAACTTAGCGACTGAACACCACCACCAACAACTCCTCTGAGCTTCAGTTTCTTCATCAGTTAATCCCTCCCAAGCACACAGACTGAACGCAGTAAAAGGACAGTACTGTCCGGGTAACACCTCTTAGGGGTTTCCCTGATAGCTCAGTTGGTAAAGAATACACCTGCAATGCAGGAGACCCCAGTTTGATTCCTGGGTCGGAAGATCCGCTGGAGAAGGGATAGGCTACCCACTCCAATATTCTTGGGCTTCCCTTGTGGCTCAGCTGGTAAAGAATCTGCCCGCAGTGCAGGAGACCTGTGTTCGATCCCTGGGTTGCGAAGATCCCCTGGAGAAGGGAAAGACTACCCACTCCAGTATTCTAGTCTGGTGAATCCCATGGACTGTATAGTCCACAGGGTCGCAAAGAGCCGGACACAGCTGAGCACTGTGTCACTTTTGAGGCACAGAAACAGGTAAGGACAGGTAGGTGATGGGGTGGGGCGGAAGGGACTCATCCCGGAAAGCAAAATGAATAAAAACACAACCTCTTAACTCTGCAGCAATGCAGGTGATCTTATTCAGAGTCAGGACAATGAGGGTAAAATTTAAGGGGTCAAGGACCCTCTCCCCAAGAATACAGACATACCTGAGAGCCATCAGGGGCCACGGGAAGTAGAGATGTGAGATGGGGAGTTTCCAGGACCTGTATCTGCTCTGACTCACAGACACTCCTTCCTGCCATGCTGCCTTCTTCATCCCACTGAAGGCTCTGAGGGACAAACACATCCGTTCCCAAGCCAGGATGGCCGTCCGACGTCTGGAGAGTCATTCCAGCCACGTCCACCTCTCTGGGGCTCTGAACAGGCTGAGTGGTGCTGGAGCTAGTCCTTAATGGCGAGGCAAACGGCGAACATCCTCAGGAAATTTCAAGGGAGTTTTGCAAAAAAAAGCAAAAGCAATGCCATTAGATTTCTCCTGAAGATATATGAGCCTGATGAATAATTAAGGAGGTGAAGGCAGTCAGGGCTTAGCTAAAAGAGTCCCACATTTCTGTGAACACTTCACACAGTCTGGTGGAATGTTCTTGTGGTGAGTAGAAAGTCTACAGGAAGCTACAATTACTTTCACCTGGAGCAGCTCTCCTTAGGGGAGGCCTGCATTGCAGAGCTGGAATCCAGGCTTGGAGATAGTGCCTCACTGCTCGGGGATATTTTTAGAAGTGTGACACTCAATATGTCCGTGGGGAGGAGAGAAGGAACCGGGTTGGGTGGAGGTGCTGAGGGTCAGGTAGACTCCCTGGCTCTTGGCTGACACCCCCATCTCTCTCTTTTGAGCCCTGAAAATAAATCCCCAACCTGCTGTTCAGCACTGACGGAGGGGCCACAGGCCAGAAGGGAGATTAATCATTTACTCTGTGTCTCATTCGCAGTCCTTTCTTTGATGCGACAGATACTGTGTCTGGCAGCTTCAAGACAACGTGTCATAGCTCCACGGTAAAAACAAAAAGCAAACCCTCTTCATGTTTATTTATAAGCATTTTAAAATAGACATTCAAAATGTGCATCTTTCTGTTCCTCAGCTCTGAGTGATCCCGCATCCTCTCTAGTTGGGGACACCCCATAATCCCCCTGCCCCCCTTTCAAGACTCTTTTCTGAGGCTGTGGTTTTCTAGTGGGCACTGCCTCTGGCCTCAACAGAAACCAAGCAGCAGCCAGACTTCCAGTCTGACTGACCAGAGTCATGTATTTGGGACAGAGATGGAGGGGGAAATACATGTATAAAGTTGTAACCGAAACTGGGGTCCAGCTGCTTGCCACTCAAAAGCCAGTAAAGAGGCTGAATTGGTGGAAAGGAAAGCTTGCTTTATTTTGGATGCCAGCAACCCAGGGTAGGGGGAGGGTGGACACCTGTCCAGAAGCCGTCTCTCCCCCCATCCATGACAATCAGTGGGCAAGAGCTTTTATAGCCAGATGGAGGAGGCTTCATGTAGAAACAGCACAGTCAGCTCTGACAGTCATCTTGAAATTGGTCATCTGACCATCGTCATCTTGGTTGTTTTAAGTAGAGTTAATCTTCAGTTCCAGGATCGGTTTGTCCCCATTTCTTGAGCTCAGATCTCAGAACTATGGCAGCTTCTGTCATGGCTACAGTCCAGTCATCATGTAGTTAACTTCTTACACCTGGTGGTGGTTTCAGTCTAAGAGCTCATGGGACATGGCGCAGAATATTATCTATAGCCCTTGAGAGGGAACTAAATGTCCTTGACTATGTTTGACGCTCAGTCACTTCAGTTGTGTCCAGCTCTTTGTGACTCCATGTGCCATAGCCTGCCAGGCTCCTCTGTCTGTGGGATTTTCCCAGCAAGAACACTGGAATGGGTTGCCATGCCTTCCTCCAGCAGATGCTTGATGACTTTATTATTTGGTCTTCGTTGACTGTGTTGCTTTGTTTCTGCATTTTCTCACTTCTCTGGTTAAACTTCTTCTTTGGCTAAAGTTTTTTCACAAACAAAAGGCACGTGGGGGACGCGGTGGTGGGCAAGGACCACAGGGTCCTGCTTCATTTCAAAGTGTCATTTTTCTGTTTGTGCCAAGAGACAGCAGAACTTGCAACCTCTACTCCCAATTATGGCGCTTAGCAGTAAGGATTATTTTCAGCCCAAAGCAATGCAGCTACAAGGAAACCTTTCTGCTCTCCCACTATTTGCCTAAAAGCAGGACATACGTTTTCTCCCCTCTTCACCACGAAGAACAGAACAGAATCAGCAAAGACAGTTCCAGGCCTTTACGAGCCCTGAGAAGCACCAGAGCTAGGTCTCTCAGGCATGGAAAAGTAACAGCACACGACTTAGCAACTGAACAACAGCCAATAGGAAGCTACGAGTTAGATTAACCCAGTCTGTGTGTGCCTCAATTCCTCATCTTTAGTGATAAGAATGTTTCTTTCCTCCTGGTATAGCTTCCACATGGGAGTTTTATGTCCAGCTTTTAGGAAGAAAAAGAAAGGTCAGAGTATCCCCTACTATTTAAGTGCCATTAGCTCAAAATTATCAATATACAGAGCACCATATTTGAGGGCAAATCTGTTTTCTTTCAATAACTTCACTTTTGTGAATTCTTCTTTTGTGGCCAGTATTTCTTGACAAGTCTAACTTTTCCCAGGTCATTTTTTGTAATCCCCAAAGACATAATTCTTTAAAAGCTTACTATTGAAAATTTAGCTATTCCTGGTTTTATTTCTCACTGATTAGGCCTAAAAGTAACGTTCACTTGGATGGATGAAAGACTTATTTTTAAATATCTAATTATATTTTTTTTCTGCCCAGCTTTACTGATTTAGAATTGACAAACAGCAGGGTATACGTTTTAAGGTGCACTGCTTTTCTTTTTTATTGTAAAAATCATCAATAAAAGGCACTTCCATGGTATGGCTAAAATGTCAAGGTGCCTTGTTAGGTTAATAATCATGTAGTTGTGCCACAACTATTGAGCCTGTGCTCTAGAGCCCCTGAGCGGCAACCACTGAAGCCTGCTCACCCTAGAGCCTGTGCTCCGCACAAAAGAAGCCACCACAGTGAGAAGCCCGTGCACCACAATTAGAAGGTAACCCCCCCTCACCGCAACCAGAGAAAAGCCCACGCAGCAAGGAAAACCCAGCACAGCCAAGAATAAATTTAAATATATGTATTTTTTAAATTGTGTAGAATGTGGTTAAGTCCTACAGGTTAAAAAAAAAAAGTCACCTGCAATTTCCAGGGGCAGGTTCTTTAAGGAAGTTTTCCAACAAGAAACCCACCCCCCCCTTACTGAGAAATAGAGGAAGAAAATCATGCGGAGAAAGGGGCTGTCAAATAGGCCAGCAATACCAAGCCATTCCACACTAATTGTCCCATAGGTGTTAACAGTAAATTACATTTCAAGGACTTCCCTGGTGGTCCAGTGGCTAAGACACCACATTTCCAATGCAGAGAACCCAGGTTTGATCCCTGGTCAGGGAACTAGGCTGCACATGCTGCAACCAAGTTCACATACAGCAGCGAAAACCTGGAGCAGCCAAATAAATGAATGAATAAACAAACATTAAAAACTAAAGTACATTACATTCTAGAACTGGCTCCTGGCAAAGTGAACTAGGAGAAGGCAATGGCACCCCACTCCAGTACTCTTGCCTGGAAAATCCAATGGACGGAGGAGCCTGGAAGGCTGCAATCCATGGGGTCGCTGAGGGTCAACACGACTGAGAGACTTCCTTTTCACTTTTCACTTTCATGCATTGGAGAAGGAAATGGCAACCCACTCCCGTGTTCCTGCCTGGAGAATCCCAGGGACGGGGGAGCCTGGTGGGCTGCCGTCTATGGGGTCGCACAGAGTCAGACACGACTGAAGTGACTTAGCAGCACAGTGAACTAATTAATTGTGTAGGGAAACATTGTGTCTTGAGGTTTTGGAAGCTAAGGGCTTAGTAAGTATTCCATGTACCTACAAGCCTTCAATTTTACGAAATGAAAAAGAAAAAATTTACAAACATAAACACGAGTCCAAATGTGTGTTTAAATGAGTGGTGGTTCTGGTCTCATTGTTAGGAACACTATCTTTTCTCAAATATCTGTATCTACAGGAAAGGAAGATTTGACAGAGTAGAGCTGGGGAGAGTTATTTACTGGAAAAAATAACATTGTTCCATATTTATCTCAGGAACTGGGTCCAGTCCTGCCTGGCAAGCCCCCGGGGCACAGTGGTCATCACCCGCCAGCTGTGGGCAGGCTCTTCTGAAGTCACTTTGGTTTCA
Source organism: Bison bison bison (assembly GCF_000754665.1). NCBI lineage: Eukaryota > Metazoa > Chordata > Mammalia > Artiodactyla > Bovidae > Bison > Bison bison. The sequence goes on from NW_011494831.1 coordinate 4,233,191, forward strand.
GGTAACAAAAACCCACTTCATTTTGCTCCAAGGAAAGGGAGGTGGGCTTTATCAAAAGGAGCTGAATACAGGGAGGTAATAATCAATTAGAATATCTCCTTACAGGTCTGGGGAGAAAGTATCAGGTGACATAGGGAGACACACAAAGGCCAGGGGCTCTCCTACAGCCTGGACCCCACTCTGGATGCAGCAAGCCCACCAAGGACCCAGCTTGAGCTTGTGAGGTGGGAAGGGGTTCCCCCAGCTCCAGAGCAAATTAGTGGCAAGTTACTCAACCTTTCTAAGCCTTGGTTTCTTCATTTGTAAAATAGGGATAATGATGATGATGCTGACCCCGAATAAGTGTGAGATTTAACACGCAGCAAACAGTGGGCTGCAGTCAATGTTAGTTCCTTTCCTGCTCAATCCCCATAACAGAAAGTGTGGCTTCAAATACCCAGCTTAATATCAGAACTGATTTAAGCATAGATCTGTTGGGACTCCTAAAATGATCACAATACAACAACGATAACAATGATTTTTTTTTTTTAACAGAAAAAAAAAGTCTTTTCTTCCCTGGTCTTATTCCATGAAGTGGGGATGAACATTTTCCTAATTTTTCCTTCAAATACTAGCTTTAAGGGGCTGGGGGTGTGCCCTGGCAGTCTTGCCAGTTAAGACTCCGTGCTTCCAATGCAGGGGGTGCAGGTTCAATCCCTGGTCAGGGAACTATGACCAATATGCTGCATGGCACAGCCAGATAAATAAATACTTTTAAAGAAGGGTGCACAATAGTATCCCCACCCCTATCTCTATCCTCTCCACCCCCTCCCCTCAGGAATTCTTCATCACAGAACAGGAAATGGGACAGGGCTCGCTGGAGTTAAAATCTCCCTCATTCCAGGGGCCAGAATGCAGAAATAGGGAAGGGATGGTAGCTGAGAGCCAGTGAGGGACTGAAGCTGCAGCGTAGAAACCCTTTCGGAACCTGCCACCCTGGCACCTCAGGCCCTGGGGAAAGTGGCTGTGAGATGGTGCAGGCCTTGCGAGCTGAGGAGCCCAAGGTGGGGCTGAGCTAGGAAAATGGCAGATAAGCCAAAGCCGCTTGCCCCGGGGTGGGTGTGTGCCCTGCAAAGCCATCTCGCCTTCACTCTCCGAGAGAAGCGCAGGGGCAAACCAGGTGCAGAGTAACTGGGGCTCCTGTCTTTCATCATCAGTGCTTCATGACAAGAGCAGGGCAGGGCAGGTGCCAGCACGGCCTGTGCTTCAGCAGCCACCCCAGGTGGCACTGACTACATATAAAATAAAGAACAAGGACCTACTGTAGAACACAGGAAACTATATTCAATACCTTGTAACAACCCTAATGGAAAAGAATCTGTGAGGAGAGAGAAATTAGGAGGTTGGGATGAACACATATACACTTCTATGCGTAAAAACAGATAACCAACAGGGACCTACTGTATAGCATAGTGAAATCTACTCAATATTTTGTAAAAACCTATAAGGGGAAAGAATTTGAAAAACTGTACGTATAACTGAGTCACTGTGCTGAACACCTGAAACACAATATTATGACTCAACCATACTTCAATAAAAAAAGAAATAGCTGAAAATCTTGGCTGAAGGAAGGCTTTCCAGTTTCCTCTCAGGATTTTAATGGCCTGGACCACCCCTCTGGACTAGTAAGCAACCCCTGGGTGTTTTGTGGCTATCACTGACAGGAGAAATCCAGAAAGGAAAAACATATTTCTAAGCTCAACTAGTTGGAGGCTTGAAGTCAGTTAGATTGACAATTTAAAAGAAAATAATCTCAATCGGAACCCCCAGCTAGAGGTGTGATTATACATTGTTATCTTGGGGGCTAATCATCACACCTGGAGTAGACAAAGATGACGTAAAACACCATGATCAGCTTGTGAAACTTCCAGACGTCCGGGAGGTCCTCACCCCCTTCCAGGATGAGGTGGACTCACAGTGCTCACACTTCCTCCAGAAGAGGATTCCCTTCCTCTTCCTGTTGCTTACATGAGTAGGTGGCCCTCCAACCACTCAGTTGCTCAGCAAATTACTCAAGACTCTCAGCTGTAGGTTTCAGGAGCAAGCTTAAACATCATCAGCAATCTGTTGCCTCATCTTGCTGGGAAAGATGAAGATCCTGGGAAGCTGAGAAAGAAGAGAACCTGGGCTTTGAAGCAGCAGGACTCTTTCTCGGTGCTGCTCCCATCCCCTCTTGCTCTGCTTCTTTGCCCGGGACCTTCATCTCTCCTAATGTAGACAGTCCATCTCCGCCTGCAGGGGATATAGTCATTAGCAGCCCAAGCTTCGCCAGCCCATCAAGAGTGTTTTCTCACCAGGCACTTTTTAATTTTTTTTCTGGCCCAGTGGCAAGTGTGGGGTCTTAGTTCTCCAACCAGGGCTCAAACCCCCTCCCCCTGTAGTGGAAGTGCATTGGACAGCCAGGGACGTCCCTTTACCAGGCATCTTTATCCTAGGGAAGGGCTCTGATGGGCCTGTTTGAAGTCAGTTTCCACCCCTGGGCCACCCCAAGTGCCAAGGAGACGACATATTGTAATAAACCAGTATTGGTCACACCCTTTCACCTGAGTCCACCCGACAGAGAAGAATGATGGGAAATTTCACTTGCTGGGAACAAATTGAAGACTCTTACGCTCCACCCTGCAGATGCTGGTGTCCCCAGCATTTTAAAATAAACTCCCAATTGGACCTTAACATACACTCAGAAAGTGCACGAATTTTAAGTGTGCAGTTCAACGAATTTTCACTATTGAACACACCCATAGAACGAATGCCTTGATCAGGAGACAGAACACTGCCAGTGCCCTAGAAATCTACCTTATGCTTCCTTCCAATCACCACTCTCCTGACCACCCCGACCCTGAAAAGGTAAAACTGTCTTGATTTCTAATACAATTCATTTGATCAGTTTGGGAACTCAACATAAATGCTGTCATTCATTATTGTTCCTTTATGCCTAGTTTCTTATACTCGGTATTATGTTTATGAAATCGATCCACATTGTTGCATGTAGACACAAAGCATTCATTTCATAGCTGTGTAGCATTCTATTGCATGAATATACCAAAATTTGTTTATCCACCTTAGAGGCTTCACATAGGCATTTGTATCTTTGAATTTTTCCCTGAATTGTCTTTCTTTGAATATATGTGTAAACGCTGGTTACTAATTAATATTCAAGGTTGAGCTTAAAAGCACATTTTGTGGAAGGGTTTATACAAAGATAAGGATGCCCTGTGCACTTGGGGTTAGTGCACCTTTCCTCGCCTCTGTATGTCCTGCCAACAATCATTTGGCAACACCGTCCTCTGGTGGCGGCTTTCTGAACTGCAACCGTGGCTCACATACTGAACAGGCTTTTCAAAGCATTACATGCAGTAACCAATGATCATTTGCGTAAATAAAAGTGTTCCATTTCCATATCACAATCAAGATACAGGTCAATATTCAAAATAATAATGAAAATTTAAAGTATCAACTACCATTTCTCAAGTACCTTCTATGTGTCAGATAATATGTCAACCTCAACACATACAGTATTCTCTGTAATCCTTATAGCAAGGCTGTGAAGTGGTTATTGTCTCCTTTCTGCCGTGAGAGACCAGACTTAAGCAAGTTCAATAATCATCTCAAAGTATGCCTGCGGTGTGAGCCTCGCTGTTCAGTACTCCACTCAAGGTTCACTCCACCAGACCCCTCCCTGAGGAGGACTGGGGCTGGAGAAGAGCTTGGGCCCCTCCTGGGCCTCTCTGCTGGAAGGCAAGTGCTCCTAGCTCCTCTTCTCACATCTCCCTCTCTGCCCAAGAGGAAGGGACATGCACTCCTGCTTCCCCCCACGCCCACCCCTGTTCCCGTAAGGGGACCTGTTGTTTTTTTGATCGGCAGAAGCCTGAGATGTTGACTGGGTCATGCTGAACTCGAGATGGCTTAATACACCTAAAGGTTAAGGGTTCATGAGGGTGTTACCCCATCTTTCTGCACCTGTGTAGCATCAGGTCAGCCTCGCTTCTGTCCTTGCTAATGCTGCAGATGAGGTGTTAGGGAAGATGACAAGCCTTTCCTGCTTTGCTAGGGACTCTGCCTTTTCACACTCAAATTCCTGAGTCACAGGAACTGTGTCAGTCCCCAAGCAAGTTGACTTCCCTTCTCAATCGTGGGCAGATTGGGCCCAAGCTGCACCACGGACAGAGCTGTTCTAGTTTCACTAAGAGAATGAGACATTCTTTAGGCTTCCTGGTTGGTGACACAGGAGCTAATCAGCAATCAGTAACCACCATTAGGGACTTCCCAGGTGGCTCAGTGGTAACAAATCCACATGCAATGCAGGAGATGCAGGCTTTGATTCCCAAGTTGGAAAGATCACCTGGAGAAGGAAATGGCAACCCACTCCAGTTTTCTTGCTGGGAAATCACAAGGACAGAGGAGCCTGGCGGGCTACAGTCCACGGGGTCGCAAAAGAGTCTGACACAACTTAGGGACTGAACAATGACATCAATCTGCAAAAAAAAACCCGGCAGTTTATCATTTTCCTTGCTGTGTAGTATTTCACTGTTTGAATATTCTATAACCAGTCTACCCATTCTCCTACTGATGGACATTTAGACTGAGCTTTTTGATAACACACACACTGCTGCCACAAACAGTCTCATATATGATTCCTGGTGTGCCTGTGTACAAGTTACTCTCAGGTATACACTTGATCCTGAAAGTCTTTACTGATGGCCCAGTGGCAAAGTGCTGTTCTCTGGTCTGATTCTCTTTCTACCTCAGAGTTCTGAGTTCAACACTCTCCACTAAGGCCTCTTTCCCTGTGTATTAGTTAGGATTTTCAAGTAACAAAAACCTGAAGTCAAGTGAAAAGTGTGAAAGTGTTAGTCGTTCAGGAATGTCCAACTCTTTGCAACCCCATGGACTGTAGCCTGCCAGACTCCCCTGTCCATGGAATTCTCCAGGCAAGAATACTGGAGTGAGTTGCCGTTCCCTTCTCCAACGAATCTTCCTGTCCCAGGGATCAAACCTGGGTCTCCCACATTGCAAGCAGATTCTCTACCATCTGAGCCACCAGAGAAGTCAAGTGAGATTAAGCAAAAAAATAGGTGCAGGGGGCAGGGGGCAGGAGAAATGTGTTGGAATGATGAATGACTGAGTGCTCTGATTGGGGGGCTGATTTAAATTTGCATCACTTCTGCAGCCCTAAAAATGTCTCAATGTCCCTAATTGCTGAGCCAGTCTCTGAGGCCAGTGGATTCAGTGTTCTATTCTGATCGGTGAGGATGAGCTACAAGCCCAGCCCTGGAAGGAGGATGTTGTGTTGGAGCCCTAAGCTTGTGGGCTGAGAGTAAAGAAGGGAATTCCTTTTCTGGACAAGGTATGTTCCATCCTTGGTGTCTGTTTCTTTATATGTGGGTGAGAGTGATGTGCTAAAGGTCCTAGCGATCTTGCCTAGCTCTGAACTCTGACTGTGGGCTCTGGTTGCCTCGTCATCCTTCTCCTTGTGTCTTAAAATCATAGCTGGGACTGAACTCTGTGGCGCTGAGTGGTCCTTCTCCAGTCTTCCAGAGCATTCCCTATGTAAACTCTCAGAAATGTCAAACATCATTTCTGAGCTCACCTCCACGGGCACATTCCTCTGACTGCATGATGTGACTTCTCGGAGACAGCTCGCCAACCACAGGACAACTTCTCAAACTGATCCGCCACAAAGGCCGGAAGTCTTTCTAGCACCTTACCTTTCTCGCCACCACTGTTCTTTCGAGCTGCATGGTCTTTCATGGATCTTCGTCTCCTACACCACTGAGTCTGAGCTGCCACACAATTTTGTCATTTCCTTTATCATGTCCCTCAGGCCACCTCTCTGCTTCTTGCTTTGCTCACTTTTTTTGGTTGTTGTTGTAATTTTTTGGCTGTGTCATGCAGCATGCGGGGCCTTAGCTCCCTGACCGGGGTTTGAACTTACACCCCCTGCATTGGACATGTGGAGTCTTCACCACTGGACTGCCAGGAAAGTCCCTTGCTTTGCTCACTTTGATGAAGGCCACTGCCATGCTGTGACTTGCCCTGTGGACCAGCCTGGTGATGGGGACCTGGGGACAGCCTCAGGCCAGCAGCCTATGGGGACCCAAGTCCTGCCTGCAGCCACTTGCGTCAGCTTGGAGGTGATCCTTCCCCAGGGGAGCTGATCACAGTCCTAGCCCCAACTCTGACTGCAGAGAACCGGCTATGTCATGCCTGGATTCCTGGCCCACAGAAACCAAAAGAGATGCAGGCAGTTGCTGTCAGGACATGGAGGCAGCAGAGAGTGTGATCTTGTGCCTGAACTTCAAGGAAATGAATCTAAGATTTCACCTTCAGGGGTGACAGGGATGTTTCTTTCTTCTAATTGACACTGTGTTCCTCAGGTTCTTTCGAGAAACGAGAGAGACAGTGAGTCCAAAATCTTCAGGGAAGGCTAAGAAGCCAGAGACTCAGAGAAGAGCTGCGGCCTGAGTCCAAAGGCCCTCTGCCCACAGAATTCCCTGTTGCTTGGGGAGGAGGGCAGTTCTTTGCTCTACTAAGGCCTTCAGGTCTTCATTCCTAAAGGAAATTGACCCTGAATATTCATTGGAAGGACTGATGCTAAAGCTGAAGCTCCAATACTTTGGCCACCTGATGCGAAGAGCTGACTCATTGGAAAAGACCCTGATGCTGGGAAAGACTGAAGGTAGGAGGAGAAGGGGATGACAGAGGATGAGATGGTTGGATGGCATCACCGACTCAGAGGACATGAGTTTGAGCAAGCTCTGGGAGATGGTGAAGGACAGGGAAGCCTGGCATGCTGCAGTCCATGGGGTCAGAGAGAATCAGACACAGCTGAGGGACTGACCTGAACTGAAGGCCTTCAGCTGATTGGATGGAATGATTATGGAGGGTAATCTTCTTTACTCCAAGTCCACCTGATTTCAATGTTAATCTCACTCTCAAAACACTTCATGGAATATATCCAGAATACTGTTTGACCAAATTTCTGGGCCTTGTGGCCCAGACAAGTTGACATAAAATTAATCATTTCAATTACCCTACTTCAGTTAAATAAATGCCCTTCTGTTCCTAATTTATTAAGGGATTTTCATAAATCCTGAGTTTGTGTTGAATTTTATCAAGAAATTACTTTTATATTATTATTCTCAATTGATCTGTATATTGTTAAATAAATTGTATATGTTTTCTAAAACTCTTCTTGCAGTATTGAGATAAATCCTATTTGATTGGGAAAAAGAAATGTTTCTCAGTTCACCCTTTGCTCACCATTCCCACCATCACCCCTGTGCTAGCCAGAAAGCAGAGTGACATTTCATGGCTGAGACTGGCAATGAGACCTGGTGCAGGGCCTTCCTGTCACCCACTCCCACTGGGCCACTTCTGGGCCTAGCCCTGGAGGGCCCCACAGGCTGCAGGAAGAGCCTTGCACAATCCACACAGAGTCTACAGGTGGGATCTGACAGCTGCCCAAGTCATAGTCCTTACCCAGATAGAGTGCGGCTGATGGGGTGTCTGGGTAGTCAAGGGGTCTGGAGTTATAGTTTCACCTCTCCCCCCCTTGACTAGCTGCTGGGGGAGGTGAAACAGACAAATATACTCACAGGTACACTCTCCTGCACCAGGTAAGGCCTTGAGCCTCAGCCCAGTCCATTCTAAGGACTGTGGTACTTCTTGGTTTTCTCTGTGTTTATTGAAAGCAACTTAAAAAAGATGCACAATGTGAGAGTTGTGAATTAAGTTTTATTTGGGGCAAAATGAGTACGGTAGCCAGGGAGACAGCACCGCAGATAGCTCTGAGAGACTGCTTCAAAGAAGTTGTGCAGGAAGGTCACTATGAATGATTTTGGTGAAGGAGCGTGTGCTGTGCTGTGCTAAGTCACTTCAATCGAGTCAAACTCTTCAAGACACTATGGACTGTAGCCCACCAGGTTCCTCTGTCCTTGGGTTTCTCCAGACAAGAATACTGAAGTGGACTTCAACCAATATGAAATGGTTGAAGTCCCATTTCATACTCCGGGGGGTCTTCCCAACCCAGGGATCGAACCTGTGTCTCTTACACGGGCAGGTGGGTTCTTTACCACTAGAACCACCTGAAGGGGTAGTTTATGAAAGCAAGCATGTATCTTACAAAAGGCTTTCTGCTAGTCATGAGCAGCTGATGTCACCATGAAGGGATTTAGTACTTTCCTAGGTATGAAGAAATATAAGGATTGGCATCAGGAAATCCATTCCTGAAAATATCTAACCATCTAAAGACCTGTTCCACCAGTTTCCCTGGAGTACAGAGTGCCTCATTCTCCACCCTGGACTCCCGTCAAGGCATGTTGAAGGTCAATAACTGCAGCGGCACGGGATTCAATCTTCACAGGGGCGGATGGCAAATGCCCTTTGTCGTCGTTGTTCAGTTGCTAAGTCATGTCTGACTCTTTTGCGACTCCATGGACTGCAGCACGCCAGGCTTCCCTGTCCTTCACTATCTCCTGGAGTTTGCTCAAACTGATGTACATTGAGTCAGCGATGCCATCCAACCATCCTCTGTCACCCCTTTCTCCTCCTGCCCTCAATCTTTCCCAGCATCAAGGTCTTTTCCAATGAGTCAGCTCTTCGCATCAGGTGGCCAAAGTATTGGAGCTTCAGCTTTAGCATCAGTCCTTCCAATGAATATTCAGGGTTGATTTCCTTTAGGATGGACTGGTTTGATCTCCTTGCTGTCCACGGGAGTTTTAAGAGTCTTTTCCAGCACCACAATTTGAAACCATCACTTCTTCAATACTTAGTCTTCTTTATGGTCCAACTCTCACATTCGTACATGACTATTGGAAAAAGCACAACTTTGACTATAGGGACCTTTGTTGGCAAAGTAATGTCTCTGGTTTTTAAACTCTACATAAACTCTATCTAGGTTTATTGTAGCTTTCCTTTTAATTTAGCATCTTTTAATTTAGTGGCTGCAGTCACAGTCTGAAGTGATTTTGGAGCCCAAGAAAATAAAATCTGCCACTGTTTCCACTTTTTCCCAATCCATTTGCCATGAAGTGATGGCACTGGATGCCATGATTTCAGATTTTGAATGTTGAGTTTTAAGCCAGCTTTTTCACTCTCTTTCACCCTCATCAAGAAGCTCTTTAGTTCCTCTTTGCTTCCCGCCATCATCTGCATATCTGAGGTTGGTGATATTTCTCCCAGCAATCTTGATTCCAGCTTTTGATTCACCCAGCCCAGAATTTTGCATAGTGTATTCTTTGTAGAAGTTAAACAAGCTAGGTGACAATATACAGCCTTGACGTTCTCCTGTCCCAATTTTGAACCAGTCTGTTGTTCCATGTCTGGTTCTAATTGTTGCTTCTTGACCTGCATACAGGTTTCACAGGAGGGAAGTAAGGTGGTCAGGTACTCCCATCTCTTTCAGAATTTTCCACAGTTTGTTGTGACCCACACAAAGACTTTAGCACAGTCAATAAAGCAGTAGATGTTTTTCTGGAATTCTCTTGCTTTTTCTATAATCCAACAGATATCAATTCAATCTCTAGTACCTCTGCCTTTTCTAATCCAGTTTGTACATCTGAAAGTTCTTGGTTCACGTACTGTTGAAGCCTAGCTTGAAGGATTTTGAGCATTACCTTGCTAGCATGTGAAATGAGCACAAATGCCCTTGCGTGCATATGTGCCAAGTTGCTTCAGTTGTGTCTGACTCTCTGCGACCCTATGGACTGTAGCCTGCCAGCTCCTTTGTCCTTGGGCTTCTCCAGGTGAAGACTGGAGTGGATTACTGTGCCCTCCTCCAGGGCATCTTCCCAACCAAGGGATTGAACCCACATCTCCTAGGTGGATTCTTTACCACTAGCGACACCTGGGAAGCCTGCCAATATCCTTGGCAAGTGCCAATTTGTAGTAGAGTGTCAACATTTTTTCTTTCTTTGTGCCCCTTCTTACTCTCCAGAGCATAGGTCCTGAATCAGCCAGACCATAAGGTTGGGGACACAGTCCTCCAGACAGCCAGGCCTTCTGACCCTACTTGGAGAGGAGCTTACCCCACTATGTAGTCTCAGGGAGCAGCCCCCACAAGACTGCCTCACTTTAGACACCAGTGGCAAATTCAGGGGTCCCCAGAGCCACCCTCACTTTAGACCAGCTAGCTACAAATTTGGGGGTGCCCAGGACCACCCTCAGGTTTGATCATTTGCTAAAATAACTCACATAAGCCAGGAAAGCTCTACACTTTGTATGTTTATTTTTTACAGTGAAAGGATACAAATTGAAACCAGCCAGAGAGAGAGACCACAGGGCAGAGACTGGGAGGGGCTAAACGGGAACTTCCAACTGTCCCCTCTCCATGGAGACACAAATAGCATTAGCTCCTCCTGGGCAGCGTGTGACAATATGCCTAGAGTACTCCCAGCCGGGGCGCTTGAGGCTTTGGTGTCCAGTGTTTCCTGAGGCTCCACCACTTACTGACCACATGGCTGACCTTTAGTCTCCAAGCCCTCCGGGAGCTTTAGCTTCACTTCCTCTGGAGGTGGGAACTCATATCAGCCTGTTCCAGAGACCTCATCACAAATCACACTTAAAGGTTGTCCAGCTTTGTCTGAAGTGGCTGAGACAAACAAAGCCTCCCATCAGGCAGGCCATTCCAGGGGCCAAACCCTTCTTTTGCTGTTCAGTCACTCAGTCGTATCCGACTCTTTGAGACCCCATGGACGGCAGCATGCCAGGCCTTCCTGTCCTTCACCATCTCCCAGAGTTTGCTCAAACTCAGGTCCATTGGAGCTGGTGATGCCATCCAACCATCTCATTCTCTGTTGCCCCCTTCTCCTCCTGTCTTCAACCTTTCCCAGCATCAGGGTCTTTTCCAAGGAGTCGGCTCTTCTCAGCAGGTAGCCAAAGTATTGGGGCTTCAGCTTCAGCATCAGTCCTTCCAATGAATATTCAGGGTTAATTTCCTTTAGTATCGATTTGTTTGATTTCCTTGCAGTCCAAGGGACTCTCAAAAGTCTTCTCTAGCACCACAGTTTGAAAGCATTAATCCTTTGGTGCTCAGCCTTCTTTATGGCCCAACTTTCACATCCATTTAGGACAAGTTAAATCTTCACAATACAATAGAGCAAGTTCCAAAGTAAGTGCCTAAAGATGCAGGGTGGTGTGGCTGTTAGGAGCCTGGCATTGATTTTAAAGCCCACAGTTTCAGCTCTGGCTTTGCCACTTCTGAGTTTAGTGATCTGAGCAAGTTGCTTAATTCTGGTTGATGCCCACCAACCAAACACCCCCAGGAACATCACTGTAATTGAACCCATTTGAGTTTATTGGTACTTGTTGCAACCAATGAGATCATACTCTATGGGGAACCATGGAGTGTCTCGGTAAGTGGGAAGTAGGAGGGCTTTATTGTAGGATTTGGGCTTGTGTGAGGTGATTTACAGTGTAAAATATTGATAAACAGAAACCTCAGAGTCAGGAGGCCAGACAAGGGAGCTCTCAGGCTTGCTCTCCAGTAATAGGACAGCCCAAGAGGAAGAAGAAAGACTCTTTCCTGGAAAAGACTTAGTCAATGAAAAGTCATGGACTCTGTTTACTCAAGCCCTCCCAACTTCCTTTTCCTCTTGTAAAAGCAGTCTCCTTCCATTCCATTAAAATCTCAGCTATTTGCTTTATGCAAATTGACAGGCTAATCCTAATATTCATATGGAAATTCAAGGGACCCTGAATAACCAGTACAATCTTGAAAAGGAAGAACAAAGTCATAGGACTCACAAAAGACTTGCTACAAAGCTACAGTAATTAAGGCAGTATGATATCAGCATAGACAAACAGATCCATAAAATGAAATCAGAATCCAGAAATAAACCCTCACATTTGTAGCTAATTTATTTTCAACAAAGGTGTCAAGACAATACAATGGGAAAAGAACAGCCTTTTCAACAAATGGTTTTGGAAGAATCGGATATCCACTGGATATGCAAAGGAATGGAAATTGAACTTCACACATACAAATGTTAACTCAAAATAGATCAGTGACCTAAATGTAAGAGCAAAACCTATAAAACCATTAGAAGAAAACATAGGTGTAAATCTTCATGACCTTGGATTAGGCAATAGCTTTTTAAATATGACAGCAAAAGCACAAGCAGTAAAAGAAAATAAAGATAAACTGGAAATGACCCAAATCCAAAACTTCTGTGCTTCAGAGGATATCTTCAAGAAAGTGAAAAGACAACCCATGGACTGGGAGAAAAACTTTGCAAATCCTACATCAAATGAGAGAACACATAAAGAATTTTTCCAATCCAACAGAGACAAATAATCCAATTAAAATGGGGAAAAGATCCAAATAGATATTTCTCTAAAGAAGAAAAACAAAAGGCCAAAAAGTATGTGAAAAAATTCTTAATGTTGACACTACAAAAATGCATACAAGATACTACTTCACATTCACTAGGATAGTTATAATAATAAATAAAAGACAGACAATGACAAGAGTTGGCGTAGGTGTGGAGAAAGCAGAATCCTCATACAATGCTGACAGGAATGCAAAATGGTGCAGCTACTTTGGAAAATGGTCTGGCAGTTCCTCAAAAGATTAAACAGGAAATTACCATAAGACCCAACTTCACTCCTAGGTATATATGCAGGAGAATGAAAAACATTGTCCACACAAAAAAACTGTATATGAATGTTAACAGCAGCATTATTTATAATAACCAGAAAAGCAGAAACAATCCAAATGTCCATCAACTCATGAATAAAGTGTGGTATTTCTACACAATGGAGTATTATACAACCATAAAAGGGATGAAGTTCTGACATCTGCTACAACATGGACAAATCTTGAAAATATTTTGCTGAAAGAAGACACGAGAGGCCACATATGTATGACTATATGATTCATATTGTATGATTCCATTCATACTGTATGATTCCATTTATATTGTAAGATTCCATTTATATTATATGATTTCATTTATATGAAGTGTTTAAGCAAATCTAAAAGAAACAGGAAACAGATTAGAGGTTGCTTAGGGCTGGAGTGGGGGTGGTTTGAGGTTGACAGTTAAGAGGTAACGGGTTTCTTTGGGGTTAATGAAAATGTTCTCAAATTGATTGCAGTTTCTTAATATTGGGGCGGCTAAAATGTTTGGGGTTTCCCATAAGATGTTATAGAAAAATTTGAATGAACTTTTTGACCAACCCAGTATATAGTAAAAGCCACTGGATGCATACTTTAGACGGATGAATTATATGGCATGTGGATCATATCTCAGTAATGGTGCTTTGAAATAGTTTACACTGAGGAGAAGGAGGAATGAAGGCAGTAACAGAAGCCTGTCAGGATGGACTGTGATTCCTGATACCCAGATCCACCCCTCAGGCAGGCCCATACCCTGCCATCCCACCCTGGTCTGGCACCTCCAGCTTGCACTTCAAATCCATGCTGTTCAGGCATGAGAAGCACTGCCTGTGAATGTCTGGTTGGACCAGTTGTTCCTCTCAGTGGCCTGGTGAGGAGTTTGCTTTCAGCTCCTCTCAAACCAGCTCTGAAGGTAAGGGAGAACTCTGGGTAGGACGCAGGCCTGAGAGAGCCCATGAACGTCAGCCCCACAAGGGCTGTGCCCACTGTAGGTGGGCTGAGCCCCTGGCCACTGGAGGGGTCAGTGAGGCCCTCAAAACCCAGGGCCCCTGAGAAGTCTCAAGTCTGCACCCTTGGAGGCCTGGCCTCTGGGGCCCGGTGCTTCAGAACGGTCCTCAAGGCCTGCAGGATGGTGTCCTGGCTGCTCCGTACATTGTAGTCACTGAGCTGCACCAGGCGGTCGAAGTCTTCCTCCTTGTAGGTCATGTTGAACGTGGAATAGGGCGAGGTGACCCCAGTGAGATCTATCTGGCCGGCCGAGAGTTCTTCAGGCCCACGCTGGACACCTGCCCGGGGGCGGGAGGGAGTTAAGGACAGGGACCGGGGCCTCCACAGCTGGCAGGACTGTTCCTGGAGGCTGGGCACAGGGCTGAGCTGCTCCCCACTGAAGGGGCTCCATGCTTTCCTCCCAGCCCTGTGTCCTCTGCCCAGGACTCTGTGAGTGGCAGGATGCTATTTTGAGATATGAAGCGTGCGCTGCTCCCCACACTTCCTCACAGCATTGCGTGTCTTCCACCCCCTGATACCCACCTCAGCCTCAGGGATAAGTTGAAAGCAGCAGAAAAACAAAGTCCATTAGGTTAGTGAATGGTTTCTTAGAATTCATGGTGGAAACAAACATCTGAAAACCAAAGGGTTTTTGCTTTGCAAGAAACAGTCTTTGCTGAGAAAGAAAGAGAATTCCAAGATACAGACTGAGCACATTAAGAGTAAAGCTGGGGCTTCCCTCCTGGCTCAGTGGTAAAGAATCTGCCTGCTAATGTAGTGGACATGGGTTTGATTCCCAGTCAGGGAAGATTCCACATGCTTTTGAGTAACTAAGCCCATGCACCACAACAACTGAAAGGCCCATGCTTCAGAACAAAAGAAACCACCGCAATGAGAGGCCCGAGCACAGCAGCTAGAGCGTAGCAGCTCCTGTTGGCCACAACTAGAGAAAAGCCTGTGCAGCAACGAAGACCCAGCACAGTCACAAATAAATCAAAATTATAAAAAACAAAATGAAAATAGTAAATCTGGGGGACTTCCTTGGCTTCCAGTGGCTAAGATTCCTTGCTCCTAATGCTGGGGGCATGGGTTTGATCCCTGGTCAGAGAACTAGATTCCACAAGCTGCAGCTAAGACCTGGCACAGCCAAATAAATAAAAAACGTTTTTAAAAAAGAGTAAAGCTGGAAGTTTCAGAATTATGGCGAGAACTGTTAATAGAAAGCCAAAAACATGTACAAATGCAGAATTTGACTTTCCCATCAAAAGGTCATAAAACTCTGACCATTTGGTGGGAGGCAAGGGTTGGAGGGACTGTGATTAGAGTTCAGATTTCAGGCACCCTGGAGTAGAGGCTGAGTTCCCTCAGAAAGGACCCCAGAAAGGGCTGCAGTAGAATGATAGAGAGGCCAACTGTGACCCTAGGCAGGCTTAGGGGAATCTAAGAGAGAGGGGACCGGGGTCTCTCTTTCCTAGCTGTCCAACCTGGGGGGCCATTAGAAAATCTTGCAACTGGTAGCAGTTGTGGAGGTGACAGTGTGGGGATTCCCACATTCTGCTCCCGCCCCTCCCACCCAGGCCACAGAATAGAGAGCAGAGCCCAGGTGTAGTGAGCGGCATCAGGGTAGGGGAGGCCAACTGAGCCTGGGGTCTTGACAAAGAGAAGGGCAGCCCAGTGACTTTGCAGGGATCTGGGCACGCACCACAGGCCAGGGTTCTACCATGTCCCACACTGGGTTGGACAAGCTTAAGACTCTCTCCCTCTGCTGGCCACAGGACACAGGAGAGCCCAGGTCAGTGCCTGTGAGGAGCAGACTGCCAGGCTGTTAGTAAGCAGGGGTGGGGCTGCCTCACCGGGGGCCGAGTGGTCCTTGAAGGAGGCGTTGACCAGTGGGAAGTGCAGCACGACAGGGGCGTCGGGGCAGGCGGGGTCTGAGAAGAGATGGCACTCCCGGGGCTGGCGTCGGTCCTTGGGGCTGGGCTCCACGCGGGGGAATGGCAGCCCCCGGGCCCGGAAGTCCAGCTCCGTCTGCTGCAGCACCTGGTGGGGCAGGGGGACCCAGAGAGAGCACCGACTACTTCTGGGTCATCCTATGTCAGCACTCTAGAAAATGCTAGTATAGCTCCAGCCCAAACAGACTGCTCAGGGCAACCTGGTTTTGTCCTCCTCATGGTCCAGTCAAGCTAAGTGGTGCCTCAGAGGGAGGCCAAGGATCCAGGCGGTTTGCAGTATTGTTTGGCTAGAATATTTAGGTGGGGTACAGTCCTAGCACCCCCATCCCTATTTGGGATTGCTATTCCGGCTTATTCACTCTCAGAGCCTCAAGTAAGCCTCTGTAAGGCTTCTGTCTCTCAGCCCTACTCACCCCCTTCCACAGAGTCCCCGGGGGAGACCCAGGGGGATGGATGTGGACAGGCCAGGCTTTCCTCTCACCTCTGTCCAGCGCTTCCTCTTGGGGGCGGGCATGATGAGCTTCCTCCCACCCCGACCCTCTGTCTACCATTCCTGGGAGCCCAGGGCCCCAGCTCTTCCACAGCCCTTTCCCACCCTGGCAGGAGCCTGTGAGTCAAAGCCTGTCACCTCTCCCTCTCCTTGGCAACATAGAAAGTCTGGGTCAGTGGCCCTCTGCTCTCCCCTGGAGTGTGGCCTGGCTGGTTAGAGGGTCTGGGGTTCCCATGGGACAACCAGCAGTACCTCAAAGGGCGAGGATAGAGAGTAGTCAAAGGAGATTATGAGGTCCAGCCTGCGGCCTGGCCGGAACATGACGGGACAGCTGGTGTTAATGAAGTAGCCAGCATCCACCAGGCAGAGCTGGGGCTCCTGCGGGGTCAGCTGGTTGGGAGAGGAGTCTGGCCTGCAGTCTGATGGAGGAGGCAGCAATAGTCAGGGGCAGCCACTCGAACACAGACCAACCACTCTCCTGCTTCATCCTGCATTTGCCTCCACATCCCCTTCTTACCTCTGTGTCAGTCCCTGAATGCATGTCATCTGAGCCTTTGGCAAGACCTTCTCCAAGCCACGCCCCAGAAGTGGATGCTGGGACCCAAGACCCCTGGTAGCCCCAGCCATGGTCTATCTCCACCTGGGAGCCAAACCTTATTACCGGGAGACACATGGCATTGGCCCTTACCTGCCCAGGTGGTAAAGTCTTTCTGGGCACAGTAGTCCTTATGCATCTGGAGGCCCTGGAGGAAGTTGGAGCTGTGCTGGTAGAGTGGTCGGCTTGTCAAGAGGCCTTTAAACATCTGGGCCAGTGCTGTTCCAGGCTGCATCCACAAGGTCTCTGGCCATGAGGAGGTCCCCGCGGAGGCAGGGGACACCTCTGAGCCCAGAGAAATAGATGTTGGTCCAGTGACAGGCTTGGAAATGCCTGGCCCTGCCTGATCCTGACTGTGCTCCCATCCCGACCCTGCAGCATCAGAAGGGGAAGCAGCCTCACTCCAGGCTCCTTACCCAGGTCCCTGATCTTGTCCCGGATGTGCTGCTTCCAGGTGTCATCAGAGCTGGTGAGGTCATACCAGGCATCCAGCAAGTTCAGGGAGAAAATGTTGCTCCAGATACCTGCAGGCCAAATCCCCAAGAGAGTCAGCCTCAGCACTCTGCCTCCCAATAGTCCCCACCCTTGGGTATGGATGGAGAAGGAGGGGGGAACAGGCTGCCCCCACAAGGCCCTTCCCCACAACCCAATATCCGCCCTCACTAGGGGCTCTGCCCATAACTGGGTACAGGGGTTACGATCAGAGAGGCCTGGTCAAGGGACATCCGGGGCCTTCAGAGTGACAACCCCTCACCTTCCAGAAAGCAGATCCGGGACTCTGGGAGCCTCTTCATCAGCCGCCCCATGAAGAACTCAGAGCCGAAGAGCTCAGGAGGGACAAAGACTCCATACTTCAGGAACCCGACCTCGTAGGGGGAGAACTCGACCCACTCTGAGGGGGCAGGAGCGAGAGGCAGGAAAGAGAGGACAATGGGCTTGGGAGGAGGGGCAGATCTGACAAGGGCCAAAGACACAGCCCTCCAGCAGGCCTCAGCCTCCTGCCGGCCTGACTGACTCTTGAGCTGACCCCTCCGCCCCCACTCAGCCTTTTGTCTACATCCTTAGCCACCACAGCCCTTGCCCTAGATGGAGAGCCCTGCCACCTGACCCATCAGCCCATCCGCACCACCGTCCTTCCAGGACGTGGGCCATCTGTGCATCATGAGCGTGTGTGTGTGTATTGGAGGACGCAATGGATGGGACTGAGAATGGTACCCTTGAAGTCCAGGGTCTGCAGACTGTTCTCTTTGACACTGAGGCTCAAGTAGAGGGGCAGAGGGTTCTGGCCCCGCTCCAGCGCAGCTCTCTGTCCTGACAGCTTCTGATCCACCACCTGGGATGCAGGCATGAGGGCCAAAGTGAGGTTGGGAGCACCCTGGAGACAGGGTGTGGGTAACAGGCTGGGGGGAAGCGCCTGGGGGTCTGGGTGACATGGGTGGGCACATGATGCAATTCCCACTCCTGCCCCTGTGTGACCAGCCCCACATGCAGGGTTGCCATGTAGGGCCTTGCAGGTTGAGAGCTGCATATCTGTAGAGTGCCAATCACAAGGACCACAGTGTCAACAGTGACAGCCATCCCTGCATCCTATGGTGCCAGTGGCCCATCTTTATGAGTCAGAGGGTGGAGGGGCCATGGATCCTCTGTCTCTCTCTCTCACACACACACAGAGCTTTCTGCAGAGGACTCAGGAATCCTCCTTCAGTGTGCATTGTTAGCTTTGCCAGGGGCTGGCCCTTCTAGGTAAACCTGGACACAGTTCAACTTTTAGCCCCTCCCAAACACACTCCTGACATCCTCACCTCCCCTCATCTCCTCTGTCCCTGTTTTGCACAGTATAAGTTGTACCCCACTCTTTATCCTTGCCTTCTGCTTCTACTTTTCCCTCCAACAGAACTCTGGCAAGGATTGTGGCTTGCCTATTGGGGAGACCTCCAATGAGACTCACTGAATTCTAGCAGTACAGAAGGGTCTCCTTCTATCCCAGACCGAGATGCAAATATGACTCATCTCAGGCCTCAGCAAGGGTGTTGGTGGTGGCTGCCTGGAGCCCCACCTGGGGAAGGATCCTGCCACCACAAGCCCTGGGCTGTTTCTTGTGGATTGGTACATGTACCATGAACACACCATCTCTCAGGCTCTCAGAGCTGTAAGGCTGAAGGTTGTCCTCAGCAGCTACACCTAAGAGGTTCCCACCCTGCTGTATCTACTTCTATCATCAGATTTACTCAGAATGTGTGAGAAATACAGATTACTGGGTCTCTTCTGAGAATCAGCAGAAGCCACTTAGGAATTTGGCTTTTGTAAATCTTTCCAGGTGATTCTGATGATCAGCCAGGTGTGTATCTAGCCCAGCCCAATCAACGAGGAGTCCTGCTCTTGCACCGATGACAAAGCCTCAGCACACCCCATGTCCTTCCCTATCCCCACAGCCCTCTGACTGAAGCCCATGAGCTCTAGGGCCGCAACTACTGAAGCCCACACATCTAGAGCATGTGAAGCCACTGCAATGAGAAGCCTGTGCCCTGCAACAAAGAGTAGCCCCCCTCGCCACACCTAGAGAAAGCCTGCACAAAGCAATGAAGACCCAGTGCAGTCACAGATAAAAATAAATAAGTACAAATAAAATAATTTAAAAAAGAATTATTTTAAAAAGCACACAATCAAGGTGAGCTTTAAGAGATAAAGCATGATGACTAAGGAAAAGAAGAAAATATTCAAAAAGCATTCATATTGGGACAAAATTTTCAAAACTGCATGGGTGTTCATTCTAAGGGATGCACTGTCATTCAATAACACCACAAGGATTTTTATTCTTGTGAGCAATATTAAAAAGACTAATTAAGTTTGTCTTTTTAAAAATGACTACAAACTACATAAAACCACGCATTAAGTCATTTCTGGAGGATCAAATGGTAATTAAATATGTCTTCTTTATAGCCTAGGATCAAACTTCACTTTCTAGTACCTCAAAAAGCAAGCTGTTAAAACAAGCTTTCCCTACCTATAGTAATTAATTGTTGACACCAGACAGAAAAGTCAGTTAATAAAACACTGCACCCTCAAAACCAAACATGAGCTTAAATAGTAGAGCCAAAGAGTACATAGGATATGGTAATAAAATAAAAATGTTTCAAGTAATTATGTTGATTTTATAAGTTCCATGCCATTTCAACAAAAATCCCAACAATATATATCACGAGACTGGCTGGCTATTATGTATATAGAAAGGCAAAGCACCAAAAATAGCCAAGATAATTCTGAGATCCAAGGTGGGGATACATTTGCCCAATCAGAAACTGACATTTATCACAAAGGTAGTTACTAAACCAGTGCAGGATTGGCACCAGGATCAAGACTGAGTCCCATTAGAATGGAATAAGGGGCTTCCCTGGTGGCTCAGATGGTAAAGCGTCTGCCTGCAATGCGGGAGACGCAGGTTCGATCCCTGGGTCAGGAAGATCCTCTGGAGAAGGAAATGGCAACCCACTCCAGTATTCTTGCCTGGAAAATCCCATGGATGGAGTCTGGTAGGTTACAGTCCATGGGGTCGCAAACAGTCGGACACAACTGAGTGACTTCACTTCACTTCAGAATGGAATAAAGTGCTCAGGAAAAGTCCCATGAATGTGTGAGTTACTGTAGCTTCATGCTGACACATGACAGACGCAGCAATGTAGATCAGTGGGGATAATAAGTGATACTGGGGAAGTCTGCTATCCATGTGGGAAAAAACAACATTTAATTCCTACTCACATAATACCTGAAGATAAATTCTGGGTAGATTAAAGCCCTAACTGTGAAAAAGAAAGATATAAAACTCATATAAGAATATACAGAAAGATATTTCATAACTTTAGGGGAGGAAAAGATTTCTCAAGGAAGCTCTAAAAGTACAAACCATAAAGGAAAAGAATGACACATTGGACTATATTGAAACTATGCATCAAAGTCTATTAGGACTGATAATGATTAATATCCTGAATTTATAAGGAATTCCTATAAAATAATATTTAAAAGGTGCATTAAATAGAAAAGGATTTGAGTAGATAATCAATGCAAGAGCAAGCTCCAATGACAAATATACTTGAAAATGTTGCCTTATTAAAAGTCAAAGAAATGGAAAGCTACAATAAAATTTCCTTTCACTCCCATAAAATGGACATGCATTTAAAAGTGTGAAGATCATGTAGAGAAAAAGAAACTATAATACACTGGTAGTGAGAGTGTGAATTAACACCACCCTTTTGGAGAACAATTTGGCAATAGCTTAGAAAAGTTGAAGATATACCACTCAATGGCCTAACACTTCCACTACTGGGTATGTATTTTCAAGGCTTAGAGAATCTTGAACACATAGGTACAAGACTTGTATAAAACCATTGTGCAATTAATATTACATTTTCCTTAAGGATATATATATTTTAATATAAGTATATGTAATAAAGGTGGATCTAAGAAAGTATAAACATTTGTAAGATATATGTTACGTATAATATAAAGTATACAGGTTACAGATATGTATGTGATAACAAATTCAGGATGGTGGTTCACTCTGGGGGTGGGAGGGAAATGGGGCTGGAGGGGGGTCCACAGGGAGCTTTGGCTTTTTCTGTAACATTTCATGTCTTAGGCTGATTAGTGAGATCCTGCATATTCCTTATATTATTCTTTATGCTTTATGTATTTTCTTAGGTCTGAAAATTATTGTAAAAAACACTTATTAGGATTTTATAATAAATATTTTAACTAATAAAAAATAAGAATGGTTGGTAATTTCCAAATAGCATTTTGCTTGCCAACAAGAACAAAAATTTAAAGAAAAAATTGAAAACAAATTCACTTTTTGGTCCTTTTATGGTCCTTTGGACCATGATAATCATTTTTGGTCAAATGCTTGATATCCAAAGATAAGAACGGTAAGAATCTTTCCTCTGCTAATGTATTTGATAGTACTTTTTTGTTACAAATATTAAAATACTTTTTGTGTTTTAGTCACTTCAAAAGCTTTAAAAGAAACTATAAGGGGTAAAACAACAAAAAAACAATTTCACAATTTCACAATTTTTTTTTGGAAAAAAAAAGGAATCCTGATTTTAATCATTGTATCAGTTAATATAAGATCCAGAAGTTGACTTACTAAGCTTTTCTTTTTCTTTTTTTAAAGAAGCAAGGTATAAAAAATTTTTATATGCTCAGTTTTGTCTTAATGGTGTTAGGATCACAGTAAAGAAATAGATTTGCTGACACTTAATGCTTACCAGAGAAGGCAATGGCACCCCACTCCAGTACTCTTGCCTGGAAAATCCCATGGATGGAGGAGCCTGGTAGGCTGCAGTCCATGGGGTCGCTAAGAGTTGGACATGACTGAGCGACTTCACTTTCACTTTTCACTTTCATGCATTGGAGAAGGAAATGGCAACCCACTCCAGTGTTCTTGCCTGGAGAATCCCAGAGACATGGGAGCCGGGTGGGCTGCCATCTATGGGGCCGCTCAGAGTTGGACACGACTGAAGCGACTTAGCAGCAGCAGCAGGCTGTAAGCATTGCTGCTGCTAAGTCGCTTCAGTCGTGTCCAACTCTGTGCGACCCCATAGACGGCAGCCCACCAGGCTCTGCCATCCCTGGGATTCTCCAGGCAAGAACACTGGAGTGGGTTGCCATTTCCTTCTCCAATGCATGAAAGTGAAAAGTGAAAGTGAAGTCGCTCAGTCATGTCCAACTCTTAGCGACCCCATGGACTGCAGCCTACCAGGCTCCTCCATCCATGGGATTTTCCAGGCAAGAGTACTGGAGTGGGGTGCCATTGCCTTCTCCGTGCTTACAGCCTGGCGTGCTGCAATTCATGGGGTCGTAAGGAGTGGGACACAACTGAGTGACTGAACTGAACTGAACTGAATGCTTACCCTATGCCAAGGCAACAATAATGCTCAGAACCACCCTGTAAGATAAGTACTATTCTCATTCTCATTGTACATATGAGAAAACTGAGGCACAGAGAGGTCAAGTAACTTGCCTAAGGAAACATAGCTAGTAAGAGGCCCTAGAATTAGAATCTAGGAAATCTGGCCCCACAGTGTATGCTTTTAACACTACCATGAAGTGAAGAAGAATACATTTCATATTACAGTATAAATAAAAAGCTGTTCCAAAAATCTCACTGACTCAAACACAATGCTTAACTGACTTTGGCACTAACTGGTCCCTAGCTCTTGAGAGATCCAGAAATTTCTGTTTCACGGTAATTAATTGAAGACTAACCTGACTCAAAAAGTCAGCATTCCAGAGTTGGTAGACACTGAGGTAGAGAGGTATGGCTGTTCCCATATCCTTCAACAATGTACTAGCCTTTCTTTCCCAACAGGAAAGGCACATGGGCCTCAGCTAGCTGCAGGGCTGCCCCTGCCCCACCAGTGCACACACCCTCCCCCTCACATGCACAGGTGCCCTACCTGACCGTGCAGCATGAACTCCAGCACCAGACCCCACAGGTCCACAAAAGTCGTGGTGCGGCCCTGCTCAGCCCGCTGCTGCAGCTCCCGATGGTAGCTCGCCAGGCACTCGGGAGAGAAGGCCTCCAGCTTACTCTTGGCCAGGTGCTCCCGGACATGACTGATGGGTCCTTTGAGGTCCTTCTGCGACCACTCAGGGTCCCCATACAGATGGGCCATTGTCCTGAGAAAACAAAGGATCATTACGGTAGGAGACCAAGGCTCAGCATGGTTGCTGCAACTCCAATTTCCATTCTCTGACTTCTCCCAACATGTGATTCCTGCCACCAAACCTTGCCTGTCTGGGAGCTGTCTCAGGGTTTTCTCTCCTTGGTTGGCACTGTCCAATATAGAGTGTGAGCCACATATGTAATTTACATTTTCCTAGTGACCACATTTTTAAAAAGTAAAAAGAGACCTGAAAAAATTAATTTTAACAGTATATTTCATTTAATTCAGTGTCTAAACATTATCATTACAGCATGTAATCAATATTTAAATTAATATAAATTTATATTTTTTCAAACTGTTTTTCAAAACTCGCTGCACATTTTATAACACATCCCAATTTGGACTAGCCACATTTCATGTGATCAGTAACCACATGTAGCTGGTGGCTGCTGTATTGTCTAGCACAGCTATAGGCCCTACTCCTTTCTTTATATGTCTGTCCTGAAGCCATTTAAGACACTGCTTATCAACAGCTGTCACCTAAACTCCTCTGAGGAGTTTACTCATCTTTTACTCCTTAGAGTCACATTTTAATAAGACTCAAAGGAATGACTCTCCAACAGTGAGAAGTCTCACTTCTCAGAGTGGGGTATCAGGAGGCAATGCTACCTTTAGGTAAAATAACATCTTGTGACCTACATTATCATCTATACTATAGGGTTGTGAGAGCTGGATGATAAAAAAGGCTGAGCGCTGAAGAATTGATGCCTTCAATATGTGGTGCTGGAGAAGACTCTTGAGAGTCCCTTGGACAGCAAGGAGATCAAACCAGTCAGTCCTAAAGGAAATCAACCCTGAATATTCATTGGAAGGACTGATGCTGAAGATGAAGTTTCAATACTTTGGCCACCTGATTCGAAGAGCCGACTCATTAGAAAAGACCCTGATGCTGGGAAAGGTTGAAGGCAGGAGGAGGAGGAGACCACAGAGGATGGGGTGGTTGGATGGCATCACGGACTCAATGGACATGAGTTTGAGCAAACTCTGGGATATAGTGAAGGACAGGGAGCCTGGCATGCTACAGTTCATGGAGTCCAAATAGTTGGACATGACTGACCTACTGAACAACAATAGGGACAATAAGGAAGACTACCGCATAGAGTGTTGTGAGGATAAAATGAGGTAACAACCATTAAAGGAAAAAGAGCTACCAATTTGGAGTTCCTGATATGTGTCAGATATGTTAAGTGCTTCAACTTGGGCTGTCCCACTCTAATCCTATGGTGTTTGTGCTATTATTACCCCCATTTTGGATATGAGTCAACTGAGAATCAGAGGAAATAAGTTGCTCAGAGTCACTTAGTCAGTAAGTAGTGTTGCAGAAACTCAAAGCCAGCTCTTTCCAGATCAGCCAACCTATGCCTATTCAGTAGCATGGAATGGATGTCCTGCCATTGCTCACTCATGGCAGGACCTCTGATTGTCTATTTCCTCCCTTTTGAGAAAGCCATTTGGCACCTATCAGCCCATACCGCTTGGCTTCCCCACAAAAAGGGTCCCATTGATGTCCTCTCCATATCCCTCTGGAGCCTGATCATCTCTGCTCTTCCAAGTCCCCAGGGCCCTCACCATGTAGAGCCTGAGATGCCACTGAAGTAGGTCACACAGTCCAGAAGGCCTAGCTTCTGCAAGGCCAACAGTTGGCCATAGAGAGAGGTCATGGCCCGGGCGCCTCCTCCTGTGGCCATGATGCCTATTACAGGGACCTGGGTTGCACACAGACACAGGTTGGGTTAACAAGGACAGGGATGGAGTGGCCCCCTGCCCCCAGGGATGGGACCTAGTGGGCAGGGCCTAAAGTTTTCAGGATTAGAGCCAGCACCTGCTTCTCCCCAACAAGTAATAGCTCTCAGCCCTGGACAGGTCCCCAAAGAGAGTGTCCCCAAAGAGAGCTTCCCCACGCCCAATATCTCTCCCCCACATGCCCATCCCCCAGTCTCTGTGACTCAAGTACCTGGAGAGGGCATAGCAGTCAGGAAGTCCATTAGGGCCAGTACAAGTTATCTGCACCCACGTCCCTCTACCCCCACAAACCTCATCTTCCTGCAGGTCTCCATCCAGCTGCAAGACCTGCTTCAGGGCCTTGGCCACCACCTGCTTCCTCCTGCTCAGGAAGGCTCTTTCCTCCACACTCAGATCGAAGCCCAGATGTACAGCCAGCTCCTCAGGGCTGGGGCGGTATAGGAGTCAAGGGTCAGGGGCACCTGCATAGCTCAGCCACTGGTTGGTGAAGCCCATAGTGACTGCCGAATAAACTCCCTGCTCCCAACTCCCAAGGCTATTCTTTATACCACTCTCCCCAACTCCTGTGACTACCCTGGTCTTCCACGTATGTGAATGGCCCTTACCAGCTCTCAGCCTTGAGCTGCAGCTTCACTCCTGGGGCCTGAAATCAGAGCAAGAGACCCTACTCAGATTGTTCTAGACCCTGAGGGGAGAGTGGGTATCCCCTGGGGGCTTTGGCTCCCCCGTCTTTGTTCTCACCGACACTTCCCATCTAGCCGAGGCCACTTACGTTTGTAGCAGGCACGTCAATGGTCACCTCTTTCCCCATGGCCAAGGACCTCAGGGGCACAGTGAGGTGCCCAGCTGAGTGGCCTGAGTTCCAGCCACTGCTTATAGAGCTCTGGAAGAAAACTTTGTTCATTCATTCATTTATTCAACAAATCCTTACTGTGTATCTAGACAGTGATCCAGACAGATATAAGCCCCACTCCAATAATAAAAAAATAATTACAATATTTATAATTATTGTAATAATAACTGCACAAATAACAGCTAACTGAATTATTTTGCTATATACCTGAAACTAGCACAATATTGTAAACCAACCATACTTCAATTATTATTCAATCAATAATAATTATAATAGCTTATATTTTTTAGTATATCAATGGCTAAGTGTTATTTATTATTCTAACTGAATCATATGTGTGAATCTACAAAGGAACAGGTAACAAATTGTTGTTAGTAAGTATCGTAAAGGAAATAAGCAGTGTGATGTGACAGAGTAACCAAAGAGCTATGTGAAGTCTACTTAAGATGGGAGGATCAAGGAGGGCCTCTGGAGAGGTGCTGTTTGAGCTGAGATCTAAACGAGCAGGAGGAGGAGGAAGTAGACGAGGAAGAAGAGGAGTAGACAGCCTTGGAAAGAGACACAGGGGGACAGGGAAAGCACTTGGGGTGCTGGAAAAGCAAGAAGAGACAAACATGGCTGGAGCATCATGAATGAGGGACACATGGAAGAGAACGAGTCCGCAGAGGTGTGTAGGGGCCAGGTTATCAGGGCCTGTGGACACAGACATGGGATTTTATTCTAAGAGCATTGTTGGAGGAGCCATTAAAGACTTTAAACAAAGACTGACATGGCACAGCCCCCATGCCCAACCTAAGTCATTGGCCATCCTCCTTGCGTGGCAAGGGCATAGTACCTAACTGGGGGAGGCTGATAAGGCCACAGGGGCCTGATCTTGGCAGGGGGATGGCCAGAAAGAGGCCTGCAGCAGCTGGAGCTGGCCCAAGGCTGGGGTTGGCAGGTAGCCCCAGAGCCAAGACCTACCCTCAGGCACCCACTCAGCTCAGCCTCTTGGGCTGCCATGTAGTGGAAGCAGAAAGCAGAGGCTGTGCCCAGGGTAGATGTCTGCGTGTCCTCATATGAGCCCTTCAGCACCAGCTCCAGCTCATCCTGATCTAGGGAGAGAGAGGACAGACTAGCACAAGGAAACAAAAACCCAGAACCCCAACTAGGATCCAGGAAACCAGCAGTACTGCCCCAGACATGGGGAGGCTGAGTGGCTTGACCAGGGCAAACAGTATTCTGGAAAGAGCCCTGCCCACAACCCCCATGGGACTCCCACCTTCTGTGGGAGTGCCTTCCCGCAGTTCAGGGGGGGACTCTAATGCCCAGAGGAGCCCCGTTGCCCTTGTGCTGTGAGGGAAACCTCCTGCTCTGCAGGTTCCCCAGCCACCCCCATCCACCCCCCACATTCCAGGCGGAGGCCAGACCTTGTCTCACCTGCAGCCACAGCCATGCTGACGACATGGACATCCAGGCGTGACAGCTCTCGCGCCTGGGGCAGACCACATTGTGGACAGGGGACTCTGCAGGGGAAGCTGAGGTCCCCTCAACCTCACCCCCTGAGCCCCACTATCCCAAATCCACTGCATCCAGAACCAGAAGTGGAACCGGATGCTGAGACCTCTCACCCTACCTCTGGTCCCGGAGAAGCCAAGAAAACCCCATCTCCACCCAGCCTTCTACATTTGCCAAACTTCTGACATTTCTGAAAGCGTCCCCAGCCCTCAGGCCCAGTTCTTTCTTCTCTTTCTCTGCAGACTCAACCTGGAGGAGGCATTCTATTATAACTGCTCCCAAATAGTATTATGCAACCTGCCAGTCCACAGGATGATGGACTGGGTCAGAGAAACAAAACCTTAACATTTTAGCCACTGAAACATCTCCTGACTGTCCTCCAGTTGACTGCCTTGCCAAGGGAGTCTGCTGCGTTCTCTCTGTAATGCCTGCCAGCTGGAGCCCACAGCCCAACTGCTACATCGACAGCATGTCACTGGGCTCCATCACCTCAGATGAAAGACAGCTGCCTCAGGTGTGGCTCTTTACAGGGTATTTGAAAAAGTAATGCTAGCCCATCAAACAGATACTCGTAGGACCCCGAGGGTGGGTGCCCACTTCAATTCTGAACTCCAGTGGCCTGACTCACCACAGGCAGGGCCTGGCTTGGCTCCCAGGTCAGGGCTGTATTGCCTGTTGGGAGTTTTGCTTTGAATAGAAAGTTTCTAAACATCGCTCACCACCCATTCCTGTCCACTGCAGCTCTGTGAGCTTGCTGTGTTTTAGGAGAGCTGACTAGGACCCTCCACTGTTCCGGGGAGGAGCTGGTTGACCCCTGACTCTATCTCAGGGCTCCCAGCTTGGAAGCACGCCACACTGGAAAGGCTCTCTGAGGCTCGTTACCTGAATTTTCACAGCCTGAGCCTGGCCTGGCCTGTCAGTCCTCCTTGCCACCTTCAGGGCTAATAATTATGAACTCATTACACATGACTAAACACCATTGGCCTAAAATTCCCTGAAAGCTCCCTCAGAACTCTTCTCAGCAGAGCCTCGGCCTCCTCTCTCTCCAAGTGCCCTTTAGGCCCCTCCAAGCCCTGCAGCCCCAGGTGACCACCCAGCAGGAAGGCCAGGCAGTCTTACTGCAAAGTCCTGTCCTCGCCTCACCCCTTTTGGCCCACCCCCAAACCCCTACCCTCCACCTCTACCCTGGTGTCTGTTCTGGGGTCCCTCCCTCAGCCTCCTTGCTTCCTGTTCCCACACAGGTGTGGGGAAGGTGGTTACCACAAGCACGTTGTTGGTGATGAGGTTTTCCGGGCAGTCTGACCTGGAAAAATCAAACCATTCAGAGTGCGGCCTTGCAAAGGCCAATGCTTCCTGCACTGACATCCCCCTCCCATCTCAGGCTACACCCAGATGGGGCCTCCTTGAGTGACAAGGAGGGTTCTCTGAGTCCTGGATATGATTTTTCTGGGTGTGGGGAGATGCTTCTGAAGCGCTAAAGGTGGGGAGGGAGGAGGAGAGTGGGGCAGAGAAAATACCGCCTTCCTCATTTCATTTCTCTAATAGGGTCCCCCCACCCTGACTGACAGGGGTGGGAGATGAGGAACAACACATCTAGACTGGAAAGACCAATGGGAAGATCTGAATCGAGGATATTTTCCTCAGGAGAGCCTTGTCCTGAGACACTCCCTGGGCTGGGTGGTAGCACTCACATTTTCTCAATCAGGAACTCCACGTCCAGCTCCTCCGGTCCCTGGAATTAAAGATGAACCAGTTGCCAACATGCCCATGTGTCTTTGGAGTTGGCACAGCTCCTTTATGTGTGTCATGTCATCATCTCAAGCTGCCTCCAAGGGAGGCATGGTGTTACAACAGCTCCCATTTTACAGATGAGGAAATTGAGTCTTAGGGAAAAATGGGCTACCTGCTCAGGTTCCACAGCTGGCAGGGCTGAAGGGGAAGACGAGGGACACAAGCCTAAAGAGGCTTGAAGATGCCAAGGGTCCTTTTCATCTTCCTCTCAAGGGGGACCAACCCCAGAACTCTGCTTTCCATGCCTCCAGGCTTTGCCTGCTGCAGAAGGAGCACAGACCATCACGCAGGCCTTGGGAGGGTCAGAGCAGTGAGCAGGAGTGATGAGCCTGCACCCCCTGATGAGCTGGGCACACCCAGCTGTGTTTGTGGCACATGAGGAAGTTTTCACATCATCCCAAACCTTCCTTCCCTGTAGAAGACTAGAATCCTTCCTTCCCTGTAGAAGACTAGAATCTTTCATTAAATGATTCAGCTGATAATAGTCAAGTTAAGCCTCTCCTTTCCTATTAAAATGCAAAAATCTCCGGGAAGGGCCTGGCAGCATCCCAATAGACAGGAGAAACTACGCAACCTCCTCAGCCTGGAGCTGAGAGGTGGGGCCGGTAGGTACCCCCACCCACCTGGGTGCGCAGGGAGAAGGTCTTTCGGAGCAGCCTGCCAGGGAGGACTTCAGAGACATCATAGAGAACCTTGAACCAGGCGTCATCCTGCGTGACTGTGTCCTCATCATAGAGGGTCAGCTCCAGAACATTCTAGGGACCCGAGAACAGAAACTTAGCACATTATTAACTCATAGTGTGGCTCACAACTGTTGAGCCCTCACTTGATGCCGAGGGCAAGAAAAGATGATTATGCCTCCACGCTTTTTACTTCAAAATAAAAATATAGGTAAAGCCTGAAAGTGGTTAAAGGAAATCAGCAAAGTTCTTAACTTACCCCTGTTAATTTTTGTTTTTATAAGAAATTAAATTCTTTCAAAGAGTTTCCCCCATCCCAGTTCCATGCCTGCTTTGCTGGTTCCCTAAGGCACGGTAGGTCCCAGGCACTTACTGGGAGTCTTCCATGTGTGATTTCATTTAACCTCAAACAACCCAGTCAGGAGGGCTCTTATGCCTCCACTCCACAGACTGGCTTTGGGAGGACCATCACCTTGCCGTTCGCATATCCTCTCGCATACAGCACATCCAGGCTGGAGCACACAGACACCCCATTCCCCAGGGTCTCTGCCTGAGCCCCACAAAAAGGTGTGCTCCACCCCAAAACGTTCGTGTGTGTGGTACCACCTGTCCTCAGGTGGGTGGCCAGGGATACTCTGACCTTTACCTTGACCTGACCCTGGATCAGGAAAGTGAAGGTCTCGTTCCACACAGGATGACTGGAGTTGGTAACTGTTTTGGTCTTAAACTTCGTTCCAGGTGCGGTTGGCATCTGTAGGACCACATAGGGGTCTGCCTCGCTCACTGCCAACATCAAGGGAGCCGTTGTGAGAGAGAATTCCTCACATCACTCTCCAGACGCCTCACCAGGTTCCTCCCAAGATCCCTGCAGCCACTCTGGGCAGCCCAGCCCAGCCCAGCCCCTAGGCACTTGCCTGGGTCTTTCCCTTAGGACCCAGTCAACCCCACCTCCCTAGAGCCCTGTTCACAGTTACTCACACAGGTCAGCCCAGCCCAGGCCCCGTGCCTCCAGGACCTTCACGGTGAGCCGCCAGCAGGTAGAGGCCTCCCTCTGGAGAGAAACAGACCACTGAGTCCCTCCTGCTCAGGCACGAGCCCCACTGATCAGTACCTGAGATGCTTACTGATGCTGCCAGGCATTGCGGGGCCAAACAGCCTTTGCCTACCACTGCCCGTGACTTCACTTTCACTTTTCACTTTCATGCATTGGAGAAGGAAATGGCAACCCACTCCAGTATCCTTGCCTGGAGAATCCCAGGGACGGGGGAGCCTGGTGGGCTGCTGTCTATGGATTCGCACAGAGTCAGACACGACTGAAGTGACTTAGCCGCCCTTGGGGCTGTGGCTGTCAGAGAATGGCAGACCTCAAAGGGGGTAGAATTTGTGGGAACCCTTCCCTTCAGGGGCAGGATTGCACAGTATAGGGAAGAGTGCAGGAAACAAAGGGCCAGGGGATGCCCACCTTACTGGACATGTCAGTTTGGGGTCAGCCACCCCCAGAGCTCCCAGGAGGGCAGCCCCTTGGTGAAGCATGCGACCCGGCTGCCCACTGTCCCCCCAGCCCTCTGGAAAGGAAGTGGGCATGTGACTCCAGGAGGCTGAGCCCCAGGGGCCCAGTGCTCCCTCATGGCCTCAGGTACAAACCCTTTCTTGGATGTGAATTGGGAAATTCCAAGAGCATCAGGCTGTTAACTGTGTGCAGGGGGCAAAATGTATTAAGACGACATGTGTTAGTCGCTCAGTTGTGTCTGACTGTTTGTGACCCCATGGACCTTAGCCCGCCAGGCTCTTCTGTTCATGAAATTCTCCAGACACGAATGCTGGAGTGGGTTGCCAGTTCCTGTTCCAATTAAGATGATGGTGAGGCCATATTAGCCCACAGACAAGCCCAATGAGATGGGAAAAGAACTGAAAGGGCAGAAGCTCTGAGGGACCAAGAAGATGAGCAGAAGTAGGTGGCAGGAAGAAAAGCAGAGGGCAGGTGGGGTGTGGCTGAGTCCTGCCCAGGGACAGGGTGGGCGGGGGTGGGGGGCGCGTATCCTCAAACCCCTACCGCTGAGGTCCTTGGCACTGCTGGCATTTAGGGGGCCACCGGGTTTGTGTTCTTCCTGAGGCCCCTCTGGGTAGTTTTTCCTGGGCACCCTGCACACGTTTTTTATGATAAGACCCTGCCATCTGCGGCGGAAGTGACACTGTGCCTGCAGGGTCAGGAGACAGCGCTGCGATGAAACCAAAGCTCTTTCCTGTGCTGCATCCTCCCACCGCCAGTCCCGCTTCTGTGCATGTGATCGACAGTCTTGGCTCCTGACAGGATCGTCTCTGCCCTGCGTGGGTGCTCCCTGCCCAAGGCTGGCTCAGCGTCCACGGGACAGGCTCTCCATGCCCCACAGAGAGGCTTAAAGGACAATGGGCCACAGCAAAGTCAATCAGGCTTGTGCCCCTTGGTCCTCAATTCTCCCTGTCCTGTAGCTTCTGGCTGAATGTCTTTGTCAGCCTAGTCAGCTCTCTGGCAGAGCACACGTGACCCTCCCAGCAAGATAGACTGGTTTCTCCCTTCTTGGGGATTAGTGGCAGCAGTGACATCCACAGGCCATAAGCCAGAGGTTGTAATTGACAGTGATTTAGTGACTTTTTAGACACCTGGCTCCATTTCCTCCCCACACTAATTCCATCACCATCCACCACAGAGAAGGTGCAGGCTGGAACCTTGGTTCCTGTGAGGAGTTGTGCTCCAATGCCCACTCCACGCTGGGGAGAGGCAGAGGCAGCCCCAGGCCCCCCAGTTCTCAGGGCCACAGCCTATGGGCTGCTCTAAAGCCACTTGGGGCTACTAAGAAGCATCCCAATTTCTTGCTTTCCAGACAGCCACCCTGCCCAATTTGGATGTTGCTGCCCATTTTCCTCTCTGGTCACTGAGAAGCTCTCAACCTCAGAAAGCCCACCATTCCCCAGAGGATCTCTTTCCTAGGGTGAAACTCCATTCTCTTCACCTCTAAGAGTGTCACTAATATAGCATCTGGAGGATGGGCTGTGACAGTCACTACAATGACTGGTCATTGCTGGGGTAGGAGAACAGATTGGTCAAGGCAGGTGTCCAGCTAGATTGTCTGGATCTAAACTGCTTGATTGCTGTGTGACCCAGGACAAGTCACTAAACTCCCCAGTGCCTCTGTTTCCCTATTGTAGTGAGACTAATAACAGTATCAACCTGACACAGTGTTTTCAGGCTCAATGTGTTAATGCCTGTAGAATGCTTAGCAAAAAAGTAAGCAGTTTCTAGACAATTTTTCTTATTACTATTAATATTTATTAAGTACTTGTTAAGTTTATGTTTCTAGGTGCTATACTAAGCATACTACATATTCAAACTCAGTTTATTGTCCCAACAGTTTGTAAGATAGTTCTCTCATTTCACAGATGAGAGGATTGAGACTCAGCAAGGTAGACTTGCCCTAGGTCACAGAGATAGTAAGTGACATGGTGATTTTGTCACTAAGTCGTGTCTGACTCTTGCGACCCCATGGACTGTAGGTAGCTCACCAGGCTCCTCTGTCCATGGGGTTCTTTAGGCAAGAATACTGGAGTGGGTTCCAGTGCCAGTTCCTTCTCCAGGGGATCTTCATGACCCAGGGATTGAACCTGGGTCTCCTGCTCTGCAGGCAGTTTCTTTACCGACCAAGCTACAGGGGAAGCCCCTGGTAAGCAAGTGATGTAGTTTGGATTCAAACCCAGGCCTTCAGGGCCAGAGCTCACAATCCGTAAGAAGTTCTTAGGACTTTGCATCTTTGTAAAACCATCCAGATTTCTCCCTCTACCCTGTGGATATCTAAACGTTAGAATTTCATGGATTTGTTTTAGACAAATAGGGTTATTGAGCCAACTAACATGTTAACTAATAGAAGTCTTTTCTCCCAAGGGTTCTGGGGCTTCACCTTCCTTGTTTAAAGACCCTCCCTCCTGGACTACTTTGTCCACTAAAGACTGACAATGGACATTCGTGGAGGGTCTCCTGTAGGGTCCCCCAGCTCAGCTTCCTGTAGCATCCTGGGAGTGCCTCCTTTTTGAGAGTCCTAGACACCCTCTCTCCCCCTGCACGGTGACCCCAGGGCCTCCTCCATGGCTCAGTGCTGGCCCTGCTCAAGGGAGACTGAGGGGCGCTGGGGTCCCCAGACCGGGGTCCAGAGGACCTATGACAATGAGGTCTTCAGCTGGGAGAGACAAATGAGCAGGCTGCCTTTTCTCCCTGCTGGCACCCAGTAACCTGCCTATGGGAGGCTGGAGAGACCGGGAGTGGGAGCTGCAGCCACAGCTTCCAGCCCTGAACCTTCTGAATCAGGCTGAGATGTTGCTCCAGAACCACACAATTGGCCCATCCCAGAGCAAGTCCTGGATGCCCCGGCCTGCCCCACCAGCCACACTTCTGCTGCCAAGGCAGGCTCCAGTTTCCCCTTCCACCAGGTAAGAGGTGGGGTGGGGCAGCCGCTGAGGCTTGCCTGCCCCTGGAGCCAACTTGAAGGCCTTGGGGATTCGGCCAATCCCAGGACTGTCAAATAAGACATTTCCCAGGTGTGTTGGTAGGCTCCCAGGGCCTATGAGCCAGTTTTGCCCACTGGGCTGGGCCCAGAGAAGGCAAGGGTGGAAGAAAAGGATGTCCAGCCTTCTCCAGGGAGATGAGGAGGAAAGGGGATGCTTCAGACACTTCCACTGCTGGGTCCTGGGGCTCAGGCTCCTATTGGAGCCCAGCCCCTCCACCTTCCTCCTCCTGCAGCCATGAGTCCCCCTTAGCCCACATCAGGGCATTTCCACTAATGTCTGGCTTGGGAAGGGTCCTCCAGATCTCAGGCTGACATGGGCTGGGACGGCAGGTGTCCTGCAATGGAAGGGTCCCCCCTCCGTCTTCTCCAGGAGTCCCTGGTGCCTGGCCTGCTCCAAACAAATCTTCAGGAGCATCACGTTAGAGCTGCTTACCTAGCTGCAACTCAGGCCTGGATCTCAGGGCCAAGCTCCAGAAGCCTGGCCAGCTCTTGAATGAAATAAATGCCCCTGGACAGTGATCTTGGCATCCTTCATGGCCACTTTCTGGGGCAGCAAGGGAGACCTGAGGAGCCAGTCCTTCTGACCTGGGTCTGTGGCAAAGATTGAGGGAAAGCACCTAGCAGGGTGAGAGCAAGCAGTTTGTAGGCCTCTTTGGCCTGGTTGCAGCCTCATAGCTCTCGGGCCTGGCAAATAATTTGAGGTTGGGGATTTAGCATATCTCCTGAGATGCACAGGTGGTTCCTGGGTTCTGGCCGGATCCAGGAAGCCCGCTGCCTGCAGTAGTAGGCTGTGGACCTGGTGGGGTCTCCTGTGACACACAGCCAGTGTGTTCTCTGATGTGGTGTGTGAGCCTTCGGAGGAAGGAAGGGGTGGGGCTCTAAGGGGCTGCTGCCTGGTCGATCACGGTGGACTCTGGTCTCCTTGGGCTTACTTCTATGGCTGTTAATCACCCATCCCACCCACTCATTATCCCTAAACACAGATTCCCTCACCTTCTGCCTTCCTCCTTCATCCTCTGCCTAGGCAGAGATGCCAGGTCTGGGACCCAGCCCCTCCCCAGAGACCAGAATCACCTTGGTTTCAGCTGTGTCAGGCTCTTTAGAGGCACCCTGGCTCCAAGCCCTGCCCTGAGTGATGCCAATAGGCTCGGAGGCGTTATTACCTGGTGAGGATGGCCAGGTGGTCCCCTAGGTGTCAATCTCTCCATGCCGACACTTTGGCTCCACTCCAGGCCCAGCCAAGATGCCAGCTCCCTGGCTGGCTGGCAGCGACTGCTCCAATGGGATGGGACTGACTGTGAACCTGCCAGCCTCAAGGAGCAATAATTCTATAGGGAGCCCGGGCCCCACCTCCAGGTCACTCCCTCAGCCCAGCATCTTCTGTTCCTTCCGAGGCTGAGTCAACTCTCTTCTCCAGTAACTTCTGGCAGGGCTCCAGAACCTGCAGGTGAAGCATCCCTTCCAGACCTGGAGTGTCAGGATACCAGAGAGGGGGCAGGCAAGCAGCCAGGAGCCTAGGAGTAACAAGAGGGCAGCCCCAGAGGCAGGCGCTGAGCAGACTCTGGCAACCTAGCTGCAGGGGGCTCTGGACTCTGGTCCTAGACCTCTTGCCCCTTCCATGCAACTGGTTCTAGCGACAGTTCACTCCTCTAGGGGATTGTAATTAGAAAAAATATGGGAGACCCCTGCAAGTTAAAGATTACTCAAGAAAGCAGCTTTGCTTAACCACAAAAGCAAGCAGGCTTGCTTAGGAACAAAACCAGGAGGCAGAAGCACAAGGCAGGCCCCCAAACAATAAAACAATGGTGGAATGAGACCTACATCCTGCCCAGTGAGCTCAGTAAGTTAATGACCCCTAGGACATGCTTTCTGTTCTGCACACTTAAAAAACAATAACTTGTGGACCTAGCTAGGAACAGGAAAGGGAGGGACAAGAAAACTCCCCTGCTCAACCTGGAGGAGCAGCTGATGATGAAAGTATGACATCTATTTAAGAATGAGGAATAAAATGGTGTTCTCTCCCTCCCCACTTTCCCTTTGAATGTGAAACTGTAGCCCACTCAGTTCACCAGGGCGTCATCTCTCATCTGCTTGCCTGTAAGCCTTGTAAGGGTCCTATTCTAACATGGGCATGCATGCTCAGTCGTGTCTGACTCTCTGTGACCCCATGGACTGTAGCCCACCAGGCTCCTCTGTCCATGGGATTTCCCAGGCAAGAATCCTGGAGTGGGTCACCATTTCCTTCTCCAGGAGATGTTCCCGACCCAGGGATCTTATGTCTCCTGCATTGGCAAGCAGATTCTTTAACCACTGAGCCACCTGGGAAGCCCCTCTTCTAATAAATTGTTCTTATCTATCACTTTGTCTCTCGCTGAATTTTTCTCTACTCTGAGACATAAAGGACTGTGGTACTAGAGTTCTTGGGAGCCCCCTAAAGGGCACCCAATGGTTTCACTAGGAGTTTAGAGGAATTTCTGTTAAAATTCAATGGTAAGCTTTGTAGTAAAGGTAAGAGACCAATCAGAAAACTCTTAGATTACGAATATTACAGAAAAAAGCTTTGTGAAGTACCTGTTAAACTATTCATTATGCACATGCTGACTTAAAGAATAGGCACAACATGGGAGTTTTGAGTTAAGTTTTATTGGGAGCAAAATGAGAACTAGAGCCCAGGAGACAGCATTCTAGACAGCTCTGAGAAATTGCTCTGAGGAGGCAAAGGGGGAGCTGCGACATATGGGAGTTTTGCAACAAAATGCTAGGAACACCAAATGATTACTGTTAATTAAAGAAACCAGATTTATCAAGTTAAGAAATGTAGTGCTTTTCTATGTATGGGAAGAGCCTGGGCTCACCAAATCATTTTTATTGATATGGACCTCAGCTATCTGGGGCCAGTATCCTGTTTTTTCACATCCTGAGTTTCCTCAGGGTTCACAATACAGAGAGACTGCAGTCTTATGACTGCTAGGTGGCAGATTTTCTTTTCTTCCTAAGTTCCTTCAGGACTCACCAGCTCACCATCCCTGGTGGTTGCTATCCTTAATGACTGTGACATCCTTTTTTTAATGATATGGCAGGAAATATTGCATTTGTCACATGACATGATGTGTTCTCCTGAAATATCATGAACTTAGTCCATCCTAAAGGAGATCAGTCCTGGGTGTTCATTGGAAGGACTGATGTTGAAGCTGAGACTCCAATACTTTGGCCACCTGATGCGAAGAGCTGAGTCATTTGAAAAGACCCTGATGCTGGGAAAGATTGAGGGCAGGAGGAGAAGGGGATGACAGAGGATGAGATGGCTGGATGGCATCACTGACTCGATGGACGTGAGTCTGAGTGAACTCTGGGAGTTGGTGATGGACAGGGAGGCCTGGCGCGCTGCAGTCCATGGGGTCGCAAAGAGTCGGACATGACTGAGCGACTGAACTGAACTGACTGAGTCATTTTACTGTCAATTCATCATATAACTGAGCAATAATGATTTGTTTTTTCAAGGCAAATGAAACTGAATTAATGTTAACCTATTGAAAGTAGATTGAAAATGTATTATTACAGAATCAGCCAGAAAAGAAAATTAATAATGGTTCCATGAAAAAGCAAAACATTTGAATGAGAAATAATTCTAAATTTGCATGAACCAGGTATAAACTCTAATGAAAAAGTAAAGGTAAAATGTTGAAAACTACAAAGAACAACTTATTTATTCAAATTTGGTGACAGATGAAGCAACACACAAAGTCACCAGCTGGTGAATGGCAGAGTTTAAGATTATACTCTCTAGACTGAAAGCCCTGCCTCCACCCCAGACTGGGCTCAGACCACCCTCGAGGGTCATTGGTGCCCTCCGTGGGCAGGGCCAGTCCCACAGCAATCCCGAGACCACAGGAGTCCTGAGGAAATACAGCCCTCTGGAGAGTGAATTTACATCTACCTGAACCGATGCACGGAGAAGGCAATGGCAACCCACTCCAGTACTCTTGCCTGGAAAATCCCATGGATGGAGAAGCCTGGTGGGCTGCAGCCCATGGGGTCACTAAGAGTCGGACATGACTGAGCAACTTCTCTTTCACATTTCACTTTCATGCATTGGAGAAGGAAATGGCAACCCACTCCAGTGTTCTTGCCTGGAGAATCCCAGGGATGGGCGAGCCTGGCGGGCTGCCATCTCTGGGGTCGCACAGAGTCGGACATGACTGAAGCGACTTAGCAGCAGCAGCAGAACTGATGCAGGCCTCATCTGGAACCACTTGTGGGCATTTCAGAGGCAATAGGTTCTTGTGACCATTCATACGTGTTAGTAAAATCTACAAAAGTAAAAGACATTAACTACAACTGTGAAGAACACTGTCTTCCCACTCTTTTGTCTCCTCTGTCAGCATTGATGCAACAGTGGTATTTTTAGGATCTGACTAAGGAGAATTTAGGTTAGAGACACGTACATACGTTTCAGTTCAGTGGGACATAGCTATGTGGTTTCATGTATAGTGACGTTACTGTCAGCCATTCTGGTTAAGAAATAGTTTCCAAAATACTCCTACCACGCACTGTACCAGCTTGTCTGGCATTATGACACAGGTGAAAGGCAGAGGTTGTCCCGCAGCACAAGAATAGGATGGAGGGAAAGAAACAAGGTCTAAAACATGCAGACCAAAACTAGTCTGTGGAGAATTCACCCACTCAGAAATAGGAAGCCCTAAATGGAAGATATAGGTTTTGTTGAAACATGGTCAAAACAGAAGTTCTCTCCTGAAAGAGATGTTTTCATTCATGTATTAAATGCATTTTTTTCCCCTTTATTTGATGGGGGTTTCAAGAAACAGGCATTATCCTACTCCTGTACCATAAGTAGCTAGCACATCTACAATAGTTCAGATATGGGAGAAATTTGACAGAGGCTGTAGCAGATTTTATTTTTCTAAAGATGGCTGCAGCAACGTCTCCTGTCCTCATTGTCTTCTGGAACCTTACCTCTCCCTTATCAAGAGGTGAAGGCAGGACTTCTCTGGTGGTCCAGTGGTTAAGAATCTGCCTTCATAAGGCAGGGGACACAGGTTCAATCCCTGGTCTGGGAAGATTCCACATGCTGTGGGGCAACTGCTGAGCCCGCCTGCCCATGCTCTGCAGCGAGAAGCCACCACAATGAGACATCCTCGCACCACAACTAGAGAAAGCCTGTGAGCAGCAAGGAAGACCAAGCACAAAGAAAAAAAAAAAAAAAAGAGGTGGAGGCAGATTCGCCTTCTCTTGAATCTTTTGGGCTGGAGGCACTAACTAATACATTTTGAGGAACTTGACCCTGCTTAATTCCGTGGTTAGATCATAAAAGACCATGCAGCTTCTCCTTGACAGCTGGCACGCTCCCGCTGAAAGCCACCATGACAGATGTCTGAGTCCCTGAGCTTCCGTGCTGTGAGGAAGACAGGGCACATGGAGAAGCCAAGTGTTCTTGTCCCCAGGTCCTCCCAGCCCAGGCATGGTGATGCATGAGCCTTCAGATGATTCCAGCTCAGCTATTGAGTCATCCCCAGCCTGTGCTCTTTCTAAATTTTTGACTCATGAAATCTATGAACCTAATTAAGTGGTTGCTGTGTTATGCCACTAAGTTTGGGATGGTCTGTTCCTTAGCCGTAGTAACTAAATCAGAGCTTTTCTCAAATTTGCTAAAAATCCTCAAGTTTACATGGCATTGTCAATGAGCTGTGAACCAGAAAGAAAGTGAATAATTAACTATTGCTAACAGTAATTTAAAAACAGAATTTTGTTCTACCAGGCTGGGGGAAGATTGCTTTCTTTTTGCTCTAAAGAAAATGATTTTACAAAATTGTGGTTGAATAAAGAGGCTACCAAGGAGTATGAAACGAAACGATGAAGGAAAAGGTATAGAGGTTAATTCATAAAAATATTATGTTGGCTTCCAAATTTTTGTGATGTTTTGGCATTTGTCAACCTTACAGTTTGTATTTTTTAAAATAACTTTACTTATTTGTTTATTTATTTTTGGCTGCACTGGGTCTTTGTTGCTGTGCAGGCTTTTCGCTAGTTGTGGCGAGTGGGAGCCGCTCTCTAGCTGGAGTACGTGAGCTTCTCATGCCAGTGGCTTCTCTTATTGCAAAGCACAAGCCCTGGGGTCCACGGGCTTCAGTAGTTGCGACACATGGACTCAGTTGTTGCAGCTCTGAGGCTACAGAGGACAGGCTCAATGGTTGTGGTGCACAGCATATGTTGCTCCATGGCATGTGGTGTCTTCCCAGATCAGGGATTGAACCCATGTCTCCTGCATTGGCAGGTTAAATTCTTTACCACTGAGCCACAGGGAAGCCCTACAATTTGTATTTTGTGTGCTGTTACTTCATCTAATTTTGTATCAACTTGTATAAACTTTAGGCTCCATAAAACATGGATCTAATCTCTGTGTCACATTGTTCAAAGCACTTCATTTATATATCGTATTTATTGATTCCTCAAACCCTATGAGGCAAGTATTATTATTATCCTCACATTACAAATGGGAAAACTGTGGCAGGAATTAGTTGAGGAACTGCCCCAGGTCAACCCAAGTATCTAGCCCAGAAATAGTGCTGTTAACCACCACCTGCAAAATGGTCCCTCTGCAGCGAAAATGTAAGCAAGAGGGAGGACCAGAGAACCCCTGGGTCCAACCTTGCCTGAAGGAGTGAATGTAGCTCTGGGCTTCTCACTGGGTCTCATCCCATCCCCATCTACCTCAACCCCAGGAAGGAAGGGTTCGGTCCCTCCCCCCTCCTTTACCTTTTCCCAGAATAGTACTCAATGACAATGTCGCAGAAGAAAGCAAGTACCTGACAGGGTGGAGGAGGAGATGGAATTGATGCCCTGCTGACTCTCAGTCCGGGAAAAGCCCGGAAGCAGGTGGTGGGATAGGCAGCGAGGTGTTGAGTGGGCTGGGGATGACACAGACTTCATGGTTCAGCACTGATTACCATACCAAGATCAAGACACAGGCAGGTCTGTGCTCTTGCTTAACAACTGCTTATTCACTCCGCTGGCAAGAGAGAAAGGACCATTTCCCGTCTATGACTGCTGAAGACCAGGCAGGAGGGGAGATCTGGCCCCTGTTTTCATTGCAGGATTATTGGAAAG
Organism: Bison bison bison; assembly: GCF_000754665.1. Taxonomy (NCBI): domain Eukaryota; kingdom Metazoa; phylum Chordata; class Mammalia; order Artiodactyla; family Bovidae; genus Bison; species Bison bison. The sequence goes on from NW_011494831.1 coordinate 4,274,819, forward strand.
GCTGAGCCTCTCTCCACCCAAGTGGTCCATTCATTCATCCAACAGATATTTACTGAGTGTCTTCCATGTCTCAGAGGGCCAGGTGAGTAAAACAGGCTTAATTCCCATCTGAGGAAGCTCTGTCCGATACAATCTGCCTTCCTCTCCCTGTCTCTCAGACAATAGAGCACATCACTGACTTAGGACCCCGGATGTTACCCGGAAGTCCTGGAGTGCTAGAGCAGGTATCTAACCCAGAAAAGGGCCTCTGGAATTTCAAGATAAAGAGCCAACAATATCATTATAAACACGTATTATCTGGCTAATGAATTTTGTCTGGGGGCAATGGTGACAGGTACATGAGTTTCAGGTAAGTTAAGAAATAGGAGCGTGTCTCAAGACCTGTTTATGCACGTGGACCAGCCTCCCTGAAGGACACCTTTGCCTCCCCCAACCTAGCTTTCTCCAACTCTAGGGCTCTCCCTGGCCCCCACTCTGCCCTCTTGGTCCTTTTCTCTCTGATTCCTTTTATTCATAAAACTTCTACACATTGAAGATGTGTATGAACATTTAAAATTTATTATGTTTATAACTTTTACACTCTATCTCATCATTTAAAAAAAATTAAGCCTTTTATACAATTTCAAAACAGAAACCCCAACTAAACAGTGTTAAGCATGAATAAGACTTTTTAATGATTTTTATTTCTGTGGGTTAACTTATCTCAGAAAAAGTCTGTAAACTCCAGTGGTGACGTCCTTCTTCACCACCAGATTTCACAGGAGAACCCCATTGGGACCCTGTGTCCAGAGTTTCAGGGATCCTGCTCTGTTACCAGGAGTCCGTGTGAAATATACACTTTTCTTTCCACACAGCATTGACTCATCTGAAATGTAAGTTTCCTATAAACTCACATTTATGTTTCCTATAAACATATGTTTATGTTTCCTATAAACACCCAACAACTCACACCCCCCCTCCCCAGGAAAGGACCAGGAGGCAATGATCTGCCTTCTGGGGTTAGGAGGGGTATGGGTTATACCTTTGTCAAACTGCCCCTTCCTGCAGCTGAGAAAGCAGCACCCAAGGCTTCCCCCGAAGAGCCAAGGGGACTTCCCTCCTTCTGGGCTCCACAGAACGGCTACACGAGTGACTTGAGCTGGAGATGGGTGCTGGGCAGCCAGGCCAGGCCCTCATCACACTCCTCAGCAACAGCTGGGGTAGATTTCTTATCTCAGGAAACAGGGATTAAAATACATGCATAAATGTGCTTCTACTATTTTGATAATAAAGGCTGGAGAAAGTGTGGGCAAAAGGGAACTCTCCCACTCTGTTGGTGGGAATCTAGATTGGTGTAGCCACTTTGGAGAACAATATGGAGGCTAAAAAACTAGAAACAGAGTTACCATAGATCCAGCAATCCTACTCCTGGCATATATCCAGAGAAAAGCCTAATTTGAAAAGATAATGCACCCCAGTGTTCCCTGTAGCTCTATTTGTGATAGCTAAGACATGGAAGCAACCTAAATGTCCACTGACAGATGAATGGATAAAGAAGATTTGGTACATATATATAATGGAATATTACTTCGCCATAATGACAGTTACTCTTGGCTTATTCTCATTCCTGCAATCTTGCAGCCCTTAAGAATGTTTTATGAAACTTAGATCAAAACTCTAAATTGAAAAGATTCATGGTTCCAATGTTAATTTACAATAGCCAAGACATGGAAGCAACCTAAGTGTCCATTGAGAGATGAATGGAGAAAGAAGGTATGATATATATACACAATGAAATACTACTCAGGCATAAAAGAGAGTTAAATAATGCCATTTGCAGTAACATGGGTGTAACTAGAGGTTATCGGAGTGACTGAAGTCAGACAAAGAAAGACAAATATAATTCAATATTACTTATATGAGGAATCTAAGAAAATGATACAAAGGAATTTATTTACAAAATAGAAGCAGACTCACAGACTTAGGAAAAAACTCAAGGTTACCAAAGGGGAATGGTAGGAGGGAGGGATAAATCAGGAAGTTGGGATTAACATATATACACTTCTGTAAATAAAATAGATAACCAAGAAGGAGCTACTGTATAGCACAAGGAACTCTTCTCAATACTTGGTAACAACCTATAGGGGAAAAGAATCTGAAAAATAATAGATACATGTATATGTAAATCTGAATCACTTTGCTATATACCTGAAACTTACACAAAATTATAAATCAATGGTACTCCAATATAAAATTAAAAAAAAAATTTTTTTAAGCATTTCCCAAAGGAACTTGAGTGTACCCAAAACTGAACCTAGAGTTAGTTTACAATAACTGGTGATTTTCAATTCCTCTAGCCCTTGGCAACCTTCCCCTTACACAACACTCCAGAGGCTTGAAGACTGGAAAATAAGATATGAGCTATAAGATGAAAAGAAACCTAAAAGGCACTCCTGGGGAAAGATTCACAGAGAAGACATTCCTTACTTGGAAACTTGGAACATGGGTTGGTATTTATGATTATTGCAACACCAATTTACAGTATTTTGAGCTATTTAAAAATGGCACAAAAACATATTTATTGGTAAAGATGTTATTTCGGAGGTCATCCAGCAGCTGTGCTCAGCATTTTGGGCTGTCTGCAACCCCTCCCCATTTCCATGCCTACCTCCTCCCAGACCCTCTCACCACAGTCCCTCCTGAGTCCTCTTTAGGAGGCTCACTCAGATCAAAGGAAGCACCTATGAAAGAGCTGAGAATTCAGACCAGGCTCTCTCACATACATACACAGACACACTCTTTCACATACACCATTTGTTAATATCTTCCAGAACAAGGAGTCCATGTTTGCATGGGCTGGCAGTTGTACACTGGCCCAAGTTCAGAGAGCCAACTGTGGATATTAGGGAGCAAACTGTGCACACCCACCAGCAGGCAGCCTCGCCAGCATGGATCCATCACCCTGCAGCCTTCAGGAGGCTGAGCAGAGAAAGGAGCTGAGCTGTGGGGAGGGACAGAAGAGGCTGAAGAGTGAGGAGGAAGAGGAGACAAAAGGATGATGAATCAGAAAGTACTGCTACAGACATAATGTTGGATGAAAGAAGCCAGACACAGAAGAGTTCTCTGCGTGATTCCTGTGCGTATGCCAGGATCTGGAAAAGAAAAAGCTGGTTTATGGTGATGAAAGATAATGTGTGGTTACCTTTGACTTGGTTATTTTCTGGGAGGGAAGCATAACAGACTCTTCAGAAGTGATGAAAATGTTCTGTATCTAGATCCAGGTAGTAGTTACTCCAGATGTACACTTATGTAGATATTCACCCGGTGGTACATCTATGATCATGCAACGTACTATATAAGTTATACTCAATTAAAAGGTTTAAAAAACAGCTAGGACTTGACAACTGGGGGTGAGGGCAGAGAGCTAAAAAGTAAATTGATTGATAGTTCGAACCCCTAGAAAAGCTGTGTTACCTCTAAGGATAAAAGTGATTGGTTTGAAGCTGGCAGAAGAATCCTAGTTCCACAGATAATCTGCTCAATTCCAGCAAAAGATTACAGATTTACTCTCTAGAGATGAGAAAGATTTAAGGACAACAGGCACATCTGGGGACAGGTAGATTGAGTAGGAGTCCATGTACTGAAATGCGAGTCACCAGTCCTAGACTTCTTTCCCCACTCAGCCCTAAGAATGCTGGCAGCCAGCCTTACAGCACTCCCTGTCAGCACCATTGCCACCACTGCCAGGCAAGAGAACAAAGATTCCATTCCAGGGATCAGATCAGATCAGTCACTCAGTCATGTCTGACTCTTTGTGACCCCATGAATCGCAGCACGCCAGGCCTCCCTGTCCATCACCAACTCCCAGAGTTCACTCAGACTCATGTCCATCGAGTCAGTGATGCTATCCAGCCATCTCATCCTCTGTCGTCCCCTTCTTCTCTTGCCCCCAATCCCTCCCAGCATCAGAGTCTTTTCCAATGAGTCAGCTCTTCGCATGAGGTGGCCAAAGTACTGGAGTTTCAGCTTGAGCATCATTCCTTCCAAAGAAATCCCAGGGCTGATCTCCTTCAGAATGGACTGGTTGGATCTCCTTGCAGTCCAAGGGACTCTCAAGAGTCTTCTCCAACACCACAGTTCAAAAGCATCAATTCTTCGGCGCTCAGCCTTCTTCACAGTCCAACTCTCACATCCATACATGACCACAGGAAGAACCATAGCCTTGACTAGAGGAACAGGGAAATGATCCAATAAAAGAAAAAACTACAAATGCTACAGGTAAGGTTTGCACTATACAGTCCATCTGATCAGCCTGTAGTGAAGCCACCACTCACCTAGGTCAGACTATACACATAAGGCTTCCAGATTATTTCTTTATTGCTTCACTCTTAAATGTGAACAAACAGCTGGGAATCACCAATATTTGAAGAAATTCTCCAACTTGTAACTAAAAATCACCAACTACAAACCAAAGAAAGAGATTCAGAGGAAACAGATAATACAGATAGCAGGAATAAAATTTAAAAAAAAAACTATTATTAATAAAGATGATGCATCTATATAAGAAAAAAATGGGATGCCAAAAAACAGAACACTCAGAAAATATAAAGAATTCCTGCAAGTTAAAAACTTGATGGCAGAAATAACTGAAATTAACAATGAGTCAATAAAATGGAAGAAATCCCCTTAGATGCAAAACTAAGCAAATGAAAATGGCCACTATTAACTCTAAAGAAAACTAGAACTTGAGAAAAAAAGAAATGTAATCATATACTACATAATCACAATAATGTAAATAATAAATATTGACTAAAAATTGTAACAATATTGGGAAATTGAGCAAAGGTAGGATAAAAGAACTGGGCCCTCATCTACCATTTATTTGTGGGTGCTCAGTCATGCCCCACTCTTTGTGACCCCATGGACTGTAGTCCACTAGGCTCCTCTATCCATGGAATTTTCCAGGCAAGAATACTGGAGTGGGTTGCATTTCCTTCTCCAGGGGATCTTCCTGGTCTTTCTGATTACCCAAGAAGTCATAAAAAAGTCAAGAAATAATAGTATAAGCATGTTGCTCAGAAATATGGAGGTGAATACCTAAAGAAACAACTAAAAGAGTTCAAAGTAGTTGCCTGCTGAGAAGGTAGGAGTCGGGTAGGGAATTAATACTTTTTCATTATAAGTTCTTTAAAACTGTTGTTTTTTAAAACTAGGTACATTGATGACTTTGACCAAAATAAAAAAGTTATTTGAAAACATGGACACTTTGTCACTGATAATAAACCATTTAAAATACGCATCACAACTTACTGCCGCTCCCCAGTGCTTCAGGACCCACTGCTTCGAACCATAGCTCAGAAACCGTCATTCCTTTTAGATGCTCAGTTCCAGGAGAGGCCACATGGGCAGGAGGTTTTTGTAGGTACAATAATATGTGGTTTTGAAACTTCCTGTCATCCAGGAGTATGCCCAACAGGTTTCTCAATAAAACAACACTTCGCTGGGCCCACTTTTCCCCAAAAAGAAACTTTTACCTCTTGGATTTCTTATTTCAGTAAGTAGCCACAATGTCCACTGAGTTGTCCAATGGATTAATCAGGACTTGTTTTCAGTTGCTAGTATGAGAAACCAAACTTAAACTCATTTAAGCAGAAGAGTAATTCATGGAGTCCCAGGAAGCCCATAGGAAGCCCTGGGAAAACCCTGATTTCCAGTTTGGCCTTCAACATTCATCATTGTGCAACTTGGACAAGATGCTTAAATCACTTATAAAATGGGGGTAATAATAGTACTGTTTTGAATATGAAATGGGTTAACATTTTGAGTACTTTGGATAGAACCTGGTGCACACCTAAGGCTCAGTAGATATTCACTATGACTATTTTAAGCTATTATGCAGGAATCACAACAAATCTGGGGGACAAATAAAAATATTCATCCTGGACATATTGTCATGTAATTGCAGAACACCAAAAATAAAGAATAAAAAATAAAAGCCCTCAGGGAAGAGAGATCAGTTGTCTACAAAGGACTGGCAATTAGGGGCTTTCTCTGACAGCCAGTGCAGGAGATCCCTGATCTGGGATGATCCCACATGCTGCAGAGCAACTAAGCCTGTGCGCCATGACTTAGTGAGCCTGTGCTCTAGAGCCTGGGACCCGCGACTACTGAGCCCGCTCACCACAGCTGCTGAAGCTCGCAGGCCCCAGAGCCTGCGCTCTGCAACAAGGGAAGCCACCACAATGAGAAGCCCTTGCACAGCAACTAGACAGTGGCCGCCAGTCACCATAACTGGAGAAAAGTCCAAGCAGCAACAAAGACCCAGCACAGCCAAAAATGAAATAAATAGATAAAATTTTTTTAAAAATTGGCAATTAGGCTGGAATGGGCTTTTCAATAGCAGTAATAGAAGTCAGAGGGAAGTAAAATATCTTCAAACTGCTGAGAGAAAAAAACTGCCAAATGAGAATTTGAACTCTGCCAAACTATTATTTGAGACTCAGTATTAAATGAAGAACTTATCAGATCAAAAACAACTGAACCACCAGCAACAAAGCCCTTCTAAATATTTACTCCAGGAAGAAGGAAACAGAAAAAGGATGAAATGCAAGAAGCATTGATGAGAAAATAAGTTAGTAAACATATGATAAACCAAAATATTGACTATACAAATAATAATAATGATGATGACTAACGTAAGGAATAAAAAAAAGTAAACCACAGCATACTGACAAGTGAAATAGGAAGATGTGATTGGAAGTAAAACATTCTGAGGAACTTGGTATTGTTCTGGAGGAGAATAAAGAAATTTACTTTAAACTTTGTGAATTTAAGTAAGCAGGTTGAAATTTGGGGGTACCTACAAAAAGAATTCTTGGCTCAGATGGTAAAGAATCCATCTGCAATGTGGGAGACCTGAGTTTGATCCCCTGGCTTGGGAAGATCCCTGGAGAAGAGTAGGCAACCCACTCTAGTATTCTTGTCTGGAGAATCCCCATGAACAGAGGAGCCTGGTAGGCTGCAATCCATGGCATTGTGAAGAGTTGGACATGACTGAGCAACTAAGAACAGCATAGCACAAAATAATAGACATAGAGATGTCAATTCTTTCCAAAACTAATCTATACATTTAATCCCATTCAAAATGAAATCCCAGAAAAGGTTTCAATGAAATTTGACAAGCTGAATCTGAAATACATAGATAAGGTGAAAAAACAATAATAGTCAAAATAATTCTAAAGAAGATCAGGAATGAGGTTTGCTATACCATAAATTAATTATAGCCAAGTGTTAGTGCAGGAGTAGATAAATGCAACAGAATATGGAGCCCAGAAGCAGATCTATACTGCTTTGGATAATATTTGGAAAATTATTAGGTGAGAAAAGTGGCAATGTAGATCAGAGGAGAGAGAACTGTTCCCTAAATTGTCCTGGGGAAAACATAATTTAGACCTTCTATTTAAAATTAAAGAGTTTGATATTTACAATATCAGAATAAAGAACATTTCTTAAACAAGAACAAAAGACACAAACCATAAAGGAAAACGATCATATACTCAATTATGCATGTGTGCTAAGTTGCTTCAGTTGTGTCCGACTTTTTGGGTCCCTGAGGACTATAGCCCCGCAGGCTCCTCTGTCCATAGGATTCTCCAGGCAAGAATATCGGAGTGGGTTGCCATGCTCTCCTCCAGCAGATCTTCCCAACCCAGGGATTGAATCCATGTGTTTTATGTCTCCTGCATTGGCAGGCGGGTTCTTTGCTACTCACGCCACCTGGGAAGCCCATACTCAATTATATTAAAATGAAATTAAAATACAAAACTTTTAAATAAAAAACACTTTCTAAAGTTGAAAAACCAAGCCACACACTGAGGGAAGGTATTTGCAACACATTTATCCAAAAAAACTATTAGAATCAAAATATCTTCATGCATTTACAAATCAGTCACAAAAAAACAAAGAACTGAATAGAAAAAAATGTTCAAATTTATAATCAGGCAAACCAGGATAGCAAGAAACACACAAATAATATGTTCAACCTTACTAGTATTCAGGGAAATGCAAATTAAAGTCACAGTAAGATATGACTTCATGCACATCAAATAAATGATGAAGCAAATTAAGCATTTTTCCTTCTCTTAGTTCTCCAAAAGCAACACTGGAAAATAATAGTAGAAACACAAACTCCACCTTTGATGAAACTAAAAGATATTTGAATCCCAACCCACAAAATATGTGGAAGGACTGCCAAAAGCAGCAAAGATCAAGCCATAGAGGCAGGAAGAGGAGCAACGATGCAGGTGATGCCTGAGCTCAGAAACAGTTCAGAGTGTACATAACAGTGTGTGAAACACACCCTGAATTGCAAAGCCAAAATAAGGAATGGCGTGCATGGGCTTGTGGCAGAAACTTCCCAGAAATTGGTTTCATTACGAGAAATATAGAAGGTAGTGCTGATTAATATCCCAAAGACAAGCCCTTTGAACATGAAGCTGAGTATTCCAACACATGAGCTTGGCTGAGGAATGGCATTCATACACCCTTCCTAAGACATAATGATGGTTCCTGCTGGGGTACTAGAGACCCAGGCCTCTCCTTAGCCTTGAGATCCACTTTCTGTAACAGTTTGTATCTGTATTAGGGTTCCCCAGGGGGGGAAAAAAAAACAGAGCTAATAGGTTGTATATATATAAAGAGAATATTATAAGGAATTGGCTCATGCAATTATGGAGGCTGGCAAGTCCACATTTGCAGAGTGGAGACCCAAGAAAGCCAGTGATGCTCGTGAAGTCTGAGGCAGCCATCTGGAGAATTCCCTCTCACTTGTGGAAGCCAGTCTTTTTGTTCTAGTCAGACCTTCAACCGATTGGATGAGGCCCATCCACATTATGAAGGGTAGGGCACCAATAGCATTCACCACAGTCCACATTCTGTACCACTCAGATCCACTTGCTTCCCATATTCAACTCACTCTATTCAGGAACATCTTTTCCAGGATTCTGGTTGGACACAGTTTCTGGGGACACATACAAGAGAAGAAATAACAGAATGAACTACAGCTTGTGCTGCTACCACTAGCCCCAAACCTGTAACTGATACTGTCACCTCCCCCTACACCACCACCCCAGCCCCAATCCTAGGTTCTCCTCCCCCTGAATCAGCACTTCCACTGGTCCAAGTGGCTCCCATGGTGGGGTGTCCCAGACCCTCATTTCTGAGAGATCTGGAGTTCAGGTTACCATACTGTTAACAGACCATGGTTGCTATATTTTCCCATCTTACAGTTTAAAACTTTGTGTGAGAAAATCAAGGATCATCTGATGCCAAATATATTCCTCCTGGCTCTCGTTCTAGAGCAGCTGCTCTAGCTCCTGATGATCAGGATGATCAGGATGGTAAGTAATCCCTTCCTTTGCCTGCTGGTCTACCAGCATAAGGAGCCCAAAGTGACAAAGCAGTAGCCATAGTTTTATTGTGCCTCCAAATAGAAGCTCCCAGGCCTGGGAGTGTAGCCCAGGGAGTGGTGTGGCTGTGCCCAGCACAGATTGGGTTTAGTCTCCAGCCCTTGGGGGGACAGAGTGTGGCACCCAAACTCTTGGATGGTCTCCTTCACCCTTCACCCCCACTGTATCAGGGAGAACGTGCAGTCTGCAGCATGGCGCTGCGACCTCATGGTACAAGTGCTCCAAGTCTTTAGTGCCCTGGACACCAGCCTTGGGGCGGGAGGCGGGTGGGGGGAAAGGAAAGGAGGTTAGGAGTAGGTCACAGAAACCCCCATGAGGCCTCCAGGTTGGGCAGAGTCTGGCCTTCATGTTTGGAACTGGAAATACCCAGAGGCTAGTCTCCACGTGAGAATCCAAGGGGTTCAATGCTGTTTATCTTCCTTTCCCAGGAATGAGAAGAAAGTCACCAGTTCTATGCTTCATCATATAATCAAGCACTGACATCCATTCTTAACACATTTGCCCGTCTCTTGCTTCATTACACTCCCTGGGTAACACTAGTACTAGTGGAATCCAACACTTGGACCACTTGGCACCTGCACTCACTTTAACTCTGTGACCAGGAACCTCAGGTGGGTCCTTGTGTTGCCCAGCAGGCCTAGTCTATGTCTCTAGTCCATTTCCTCTGCCACTCCAATAACTCAGTCATCCTTTCTCCACTGTCTATAAACCTCTAAAACCTCCTCCAGACTCTCAGCTGATAACCTCAGTTCCTATTTCACTGAGAAATAGAAGTAATTAGAAATAAATTCACCAAGTTCTACCAGCAACCTACAACCACGCCATGTCCCCAGCCTTCCCTTCTGCAGCTAGAAGCCAGTTGTCCATCTCTGATCTAAGGCCAAACCACTGACTCGTCCACTAGGTCCCATCCTCTTTCCCCTACTCAAGGACATTGGTCTAGAAATTTTTCTTTCTCCCTCCTGCATCCTCTACTCTTCCTGACTTGGATCATACCCATGAATGACTACACATGCAATAATTCTTCACTCTCCAAGGAAAAACTCTTTTGTTCCCCCCATATCACATTCCTTCAGCTACTTACCTACTTCTCTGTTCTTCTACACTGCTTAGACCTTCAAGAGCTTTACCTACACTGTCTCCAACTTTTCTCCTCCAATTTCCTTGAACCAGTTGGGTTTCTCTCCCATTGCTCTACCAAACTGCTCTTGTCTAGGCCCCCAGTCAGCACCCATGGCTAGTCCGGTGATGAGTTCTCAGTCTTTACCTCACTTGACCTCTCAACAGCATATGACACAGGTGATGGAGCTCTTCTTGAAATGCTTTTCTCCCTGGCTTCCTGGACACCACACTAACCTGGTATTTCTCCTACCACACCAGCCTGCTCCCTCTCAATCACCCTTGCTGCTTCTTTTCACCTTCCTGACCTCTCAAAACCTGCATCAGTTCACACAGCCAACAGGTTCCAGAAGAGCCCGGGACACCCAGCCTGCTCTCCAGCTGCTGTTTCTCCCCACCTACCCCATTCCTGCAGTCTTGGGCTCTCCCAGCCTACAGTAGGGTACTTCTAGCTGCTAATGGGTGATGTTCTCTGTGGCAGCTGGAAACACCAGGACTTTGTGCTGGTACAGGCTTGGCAGCAGGTCCCTGGCCACACTGTCCCTAGTGAAAGGGGATCTTAGGTCTTGGACCCCCACGCTGCCTCTCATTCCTGGATTTCCTGGGGTCAGCCTGACCCACAGCAAGCCTTCTCTGATGGGAAGCTGTTTGTCCAGACACAGCTCAGGACTAGATTCCTGAAGCTGGGCCTAATCTGGGAATGAGAGACCCCTGTCTGTGTCCAGATAGGGACACCGTCACATGCAGTCCCCTTGGTAGCTGGCACATGGGACATCAGGAAGGACCTGAGAAAGCAGACTGCATGTAATGTCTTGCTCAGAAGAAGGCACAGGTGAAGAAAGGGGGGGTGATGAGAGAGGCATCTAGGCTAATGCCCATCAGGGGCTTCCTCTGGGCATGAAACTGCAGGTACACCTGGGAGCCACATGCCAGTCTTGCAAAAGCAAGGAAAGAGGCTTGTGTGAAGGCTTTGTTCCAGCAGGTAACGCAAGACTGTCATGGCTGAGGAAGGCCAGGTGTCCCCTTAAGCCTGTACTTCCCAACCCTCATGTTACAATACTCCTCTGCAGTGATGTCAATTGCCTGGCACAGAAGGGTAAATGGACTGGTCTTCAGGGAGCTGAAGGAGGTGGCTAAGAGGGCTACAAACCCCCAGGCACTGACAGCCACCCTGAGGACTGAGGAACTCGATGTCTCTTTCAGGAGTCTCAGAGAACAGCAGCCACTGGCTGGGACGCCCTGCCCTTGGCTACTGGCTGCCTCTGCTCTCCCGCTCCAACCCCTCCACCCCGGCTCTGGCTCCACTCCAAGCCCAGCTCTAGACAGAGAGACTTGCTCCCTGGTGGTGGCAGCAGCAACCCCACAGGTATGGGGCCTTGAATCTGCCCAGCTCAGCAAGGCAAGGATCTGTGAGGACATCAGGGCTCCACCCTTGGGTGGCTTCCACGCTGAGGGCTTTTTCTTCACCTCTTGGATGTCAGCCAGCACCACCAGGAACTTCTGGTACAGCTGATAAAACAAAGAGAGAGCACACACATGTGTGCACATAGGAACACATGTACCTGGGAAAAGAAGGACCACCTTCTCCCAGGCCAGGAAGGAAGAAGGAGAAGAGGAAGATTCATAGAGCAAAGACAAGGGATGAGTCCTGTCAAATGTCCCTAGATGGCTAGATCCTCCCCCCAGCCTAGGGGAGGGTTGGGGCTGGGGACAGGTCACTCTGGTCAGCCTCACCAGCCTTACCCCCAGCCATGTGGCAACAGCAAGTCCAGGTCTGAGCTAGGTTGCTCTGAATGTACCTGGCAGGGTATGGGGAGCAATGAGGACCAAGTCATTTAGGACCAACCAAAAGACCACTGGTCTGCAGCTCAGAGTGATGCAGTTCAGTTCAGTCACTCAGTTGTGTCTGACTCTTTGCGACCCATACACTGCAGCACGCCAGGCCTCCCTGTCCATCACCAACTCCTGGAGTCCACACAAACCCATGTCCATTGAGTCGGTAATGCCATCCAACCATCTCATCCTCTGTTGTCCCCTTCTCCTCCTGCCCTCAATCTTTCCCAGCATCAGGGTCTTTTCAAGAGTCAGCTCTTTGCATCAGGTGGCCAAAGTATTGGAGTTTCAGTTTCAACATCAGTCCTTCCAATGACCACCGAGGACTGATCTCCTTTAGGATGGACTAGTTGGAACTCCTTGCTGTCCAAGGGACTCTCAGGAGTCTTCTCTAACACCACAGTTCAAAAGCATCAATTCTTTGACGCTCAGCTTTCTTTATAGTCCAACTCTCACATCCATACATGACCACAGGAAAAACCAAAGCCTTGACTAGACAAACCTTTGTTGGCAAAGTAATGTCTCTGCTTTTTAATATGCTATCTAGGTTGGTCATAACTTTCCTTCCAAGGAGTAAGCGTCTTTTGATTTCATGGCTGCAGTCACCATCTGTAGTGATTTTGGAGTCCCCAAAAATAAAGTCTGACACTGTTTCCACTGTTTCGCTATGAATTTGCCATGAAGTGATGGGACTGGATGCCATGATCTTAGTTTTCTGAACCA
>NW_011494831.1:4288039-4330898 GCF_000754665.1 Bison bison bison
ATGAAGTGATGGGACTGGATGCCATGATCTTAGTTTTCTGAATGTTGAGCTTTAAGCCAACTTCTTCACTCTCTTCTTTCACTTTCATCAAGAGGCTCTTTAGTTCCTCTTCACTTTCTGCCATAAGGGTGGTGTCATCTGCATATATGAGGTTATTGATATTTCTCCTGGCAATCTTGATTCCAGCTTGTGCTTCTTCCAGCCCACCATTTCTCATGATGTACTCTGCATATAGGTTAAATAAGCAGGGTGACACTACACAGCCTTGACGTACTCCTTTTCCTATTTGGAACCAGTCTATTGTTCCATGTCCAGTTCTAACTGTTGCTTCCTGACCTGTATACAGGTTTCTCAAGAGGCAGGTCAGGTGGTCTGGTATGCCCATCTCTTTCAGAATTTTCCACAGTTTATTGTGACCCACACAGTCAAAGGCTTTGGCATAGTCAATAAAGCAGAAATAGATGTGTTTCTGGAACTCTCTTGCTTTTTCAATGATCCAGCAGATGTTGGCAATTTGATCTCTGGTTCCTCTGCCTTTTCTAAAACCAGCTTGAACATCAGGAAGTTCACAGTTCACGTATTGCTGAAGCCTGGCTTGGAGAATTTTGAGCATTACTTTACTAGCATGTGAGATGAGTGCAATTGTGCGGTGGTTTGAGCATTCTTTGGCATTGCCTTTCTTTGGGATTGGAATGAAAATTGACCTCTTCCAATCCTGTGGCCACTGCTGAGTTTTCCAGATTTGCTGACATATTGAGTGCAGCACTTTCAAAGCATCATCTTTCAGGATTTGAAATAGCTCAACTGGAATTCCATCATCTCCCCTAGCTTTTTTCATAGTGATGCTTTCTAAGGCCCACTTGACTTCACATTCCAGGATGTCTGGCTCTAGGTGAGTGATCACACCATCATGATTATCTTGGTCGTGAAGATCTTTTTTGTAAAGTTCTTCTGTGTATTCCTGCCACCTCTTCTTAATATCTACTGCTTCTGTTAGGTCCATACCATTTCTGTCTTTTATCAACCCCATCTTTGCATGAAATGTTCCCTTGGTATCTCTAATTTTCTTGAAGAGATCTCTAGTCTTTCCCACTCTGTAGTTTTCCTCTATTTCTTTGCATTGATCGCTGAAGAAGGCTTTCTTATCTCTCCTTGCTATTCTTTGGAACTCTGCATTCAGATGCTTATATGTTTCCTTTTCTCCTTTGCTTTTCGCTTCTCTTCTTTTCACAGCTATTTATAAGGCCTCCTCAGACAGCCATTTTGCTTATTTGCATTTCTTTTCCTTGAGGATGGTCTTGATCCCTGTCTCCTGTACAATGTCATGAACCTCCATCCATAGTTCATCCGGCACGCTATCATATCTAGTCCCTTAAATCTATTTCTCACTTCCACTGTGTAGTCATAAGGGATTTGATTTAGGTCATACTTGAATGGTCTAGTGATTTTCCCCACTTTCTTCAATTTAAGTCTGAATTTGTCAATAAGGAGTTCATGATCTGAGCCACAGTCAGCTCCTGGTCTTGTTTTTTCTTAGCACCTCTTAGAAAAGAGCAACCAGCCAGTGCTGAGAGCAGACAGCCTGCCAGCTGCTGTGCTCAGTGTATCACCCACCTTGTCTCATTTCACCCTCATGGCTCCTTGTAAGTGGCCCTCGAGAACCTTCGTGAGGCTGGCAGCTCTCAGACTAACAGGTTCCTTACCCTTTTGTGTGTCAGAGTTGACTGACCTTATGGAAGTGAAGGGATGTCACCTCAGATTGATGGTGCATTGGGGGACTAAAAAGTACCCTGGAGATCAAAAAAGAAACTCGGGTATTATTCATAGAATAGAACTTTATGCAACAATAATACTTAACTTTAAAATTTTTATTTATCTTTAATTGGAGCATAATCGCTTTACAATGTGCTGGTTTCTGCCACACAACAACATGAAGCAGCTTTAAGTATACACATGTCCCCCTCTTGAACCTCCCTCCTATCTCCACCCCATCCCACCCCTCTAGGTTGTAACAGAGCACTGGTTCACGCCCCCTGCACCATGTAGCAAATTCCCACTGTCCGTTTTACATGCGGCAATGTACACATGTGTTTCAGTGCTGCTCTCTCGATTCGTCTCACCCTTTTCTTCCCACACTGTGCCCACAAGTCTGTTCTCTATGTCAACATCACCATTGCTTCCCTGCAAATAGAACATCTAACTTTTTATTATTTAGGATGTACAATTTCTGATTTAACCTAAATTTTTTCTTAAAAAACAAATTCAGAAAATTTACTGGGTAACTGAAAATTGTTAATTTTTTAAAAAAAATGTTGGGGAGTGATCTCAGCCTGTCCTCTGTCTTTCATCTTGAAATTGGAATTCTCCTTTGTAATATTATACATGCTCCTTGCAACACCAAACCCATCAGATACAAACATAGGTTAATAAATTCATAACGTCTCTTCAAGGCTCTGCGCCTCCTCCCTGAGTCCCACACTGCCCCTGAAGGCCACCGTTGCCATTGCATGGCCAGTGACCTGACCAAGAGCCATCACAGCTGGGAGCTTGTACATCTTAGCTGGGAGCTAAGAGGGTTACCTCTTAGCGATGAAATGACAACCAAGAATTACCAAATATATAAAGAAGGGTAGGCAACAGAGAATCTGCCCCAAGGAAACTGTTCACTTAACAATCAGTAAATTTCCATCAAATGTACATATTAACGCCATCTGAGGTAAGTGGTCAAGCATTTCCATGCAATGAAAACAGGTAGTTTCATAAGATCTATTTGGGAATTTAAGCAGGGAAATGTGACAGTCAAAAGTTAAACCCATCCCCCAGAAGATGGATAGAGGAGCAGACTGCCCACAGGTGGAGAATGTATTTATGAACCAAAAAATCATGCAAAGAAAAGTTCCAGAATGCCACACAAATGAAAAAAATTGAATATGTAAAAGGAAGTTTAGGGATACAGAGGATCCATTCATACATTTCAGTATCCATTTAATAGGAACCCAGAAAGAGAGAATAAAGAGGAGTAGTGTTTTGATAAAATTGGTACATAATTTCTTAGAGCTTCAAAAAGACATGAATCTCAAAATCAAAAGAGCTTACTCATTTTTTCAAGTTATAACTTTAGAAAAATCATAGTGAAACTTTGAAAATCAAAGACAAAGAGAAAACCCTAAAAATTAGGTAAAGATAAATTACCTACAATGGGATGAGAATGCATCTGACATCAGGGTGCCCAGCAGCAATATCCAACACAAGGAAAATAAAAATCTGAGTAAATGTAAGTCTGAACCAAGAATTCTTCCCTCCTCTCGACTGTTATAAGTCAGGGCAAGAAAAGCCAAGTCTAGACATATCAGGACTCAGAAGATTTATATTCCACAGATCCTCCACTATCAGTTCAGTTCAGTTCAGTCACTCAGTTGTGTCCAACTCTTTGAGACTCCATGGACTGCAGCATGCCAGGCCTCCCTGTCCAACTCCCGGAGTTTCCTCAAACTCATGTCCATTGAGTCGGTGATGCCATCCAACCATCTCATCCTCTGCCATCCCCTTCTCTTCCCACCTTCAATCTTTCCCAACATCAGAGTCTTTTCAAATGAGTCAGTTCTTTGCATCAGGTAGCCAAAGTATTGGAGTTTCAGCTTCAGCATCAGTCCTTCCAATGAATATTCAGGACTGATTTCCTTTAGGATGGACTGGTTGGATATCCTTGCAGTCCAAGGGACCCTCAAGAGTCTTCTCCAATACCACAGTTCAAAAGCATCAATTCTTTGGTGCTCAGCTTTCTTTATAGTCCAACTCTCACATCCACATATGACCACTGGAAAAACCATAGCTTTGACTAGATGGACCTTTGTTGGCAAAGTAATGTCTCTGCTTTTTAATAAGCTGTCTAGGTTGGTCATAGCTTTTCTTCCAAGGAGCAAGCGTCTTTTAATTTCATGTCTGCAGTCACGATCTGCAGTGATTTTGGAGCCCAAAAAATAAAGTCTGTCACTGTTTCCACTGTTTCGCTATGAATTTGCCATGAAGTGATGGGACTGGATGCCATGATCTTAGTTTTCTGAATGTTGAGCTTTAAGCCAACTTTTTCACTCTCTTCTTTCACTTTCATCAAGAGGCTCTTTAGTTCTTTGCTTTCTGCCATAAGGGTGTTGTCATCTGCATATCTGAGGTTACTGATATATCTCCCTGCAATCTTGATTCTAGCTTGTGCTTCATCCAGTCCAGCATTTCTCATGATGTACTCTGCATATAAGTTAAATAAGCAGGGTGACAATATACAGCCTTGATGTACTCCTTTCCCGATTTGGAACCAGTCAGAACAAGACCCAGTTTACCCCTTAGTCAATCTCTCCCATCCAGAAGCTTCGATAGGCCTTTTATCCTTCTCCATCAAAGGGCAGAAAGACTGAAAACCACAATCACAGAAAACTAACCAATCTGATCACATGGACCACAGCCTTGTCTAACTCAGTGAAACTATGTGCCATGCTGTGTAGGGCCACCCAGGACAGATGGGTCATGATGGAGAGATCTGACAAAACATGGTCCACTGGAGAAGGGAATGGCAAACCACTTCAGTATTCTTTCCTTGAGAACCCCACTAACAGTATGAAAAGGCAAAAAGATAGGACACTGAAAGATGAACTCCTCCACTATAGAACTATTCAATTTTGCACTTCAACAAAAAGAAAGATAAAACCAAAAGGAAGACAGGAGGTCAAAGGAGAAAGTCATAAAAGATTTGCAAACACCAGCTAATCAGATGGCCTATCTGAGGAGCAATGGTCCCTGGGGAGGAGGCAGGAAAGACCCAAGCTGCCCCACCCTACACCAGCAAAAAGCACTGGCCCTTTTGAGGCCCAACTCCCTCAGCCCTCCTGGTTCCCATCCAGCTAGAGGCTCGGATCCAAGGCCAGGCTAGGGCCACACACTGGGATCTAGACAGCTTCCTCCCAGTTGGAAACCAGAACTAGGGTTTTCTTCCCAGAGTCAGGACAGGTGAGGCTTTGTCACATAGGTTCCCTGATTAAAAGAGGAATAGTGACTTGGGCCCTGGACAGCATGCCTATCTGTGCATGTGTGATTGAGGGAGAGAGAGAAGGGGAGAGAGAGAGACAGATCTAGGCAGAGGCAATAGCCAAAGTGAGCAGTCCTGGCAGCAGGGGATTGTTGAATGAGCAGTGAGTACAGTAAATCCCCAACGTACGAACAAGTTCCATTCCGAGAGCATGTTTGTAAGTCCAATTTGAACGTTAAATCCAACAGAGTTAGCCTAAGATACCCACCTAACACAATTGGCTATATAACACTGTACTCTAATAGGTTTATAATACTTTTCACACAAATAATACATAATAAACAAACATAACAAATAAAGAAAACCTTTTTAATCTTACAGTACAGTACCTTAAAAAGTACATGACAAAAGCTGGCATACAGGGGTGGGCATTGAGTGAACAGGCAAAATGAGTTACTGACTGGATGAGGAAAAGGAGGTGGGAGACAGTGGAGCAGAAGGATGGTCAGCACTAGGAGATGGAAGGCAAGCTGCAGTTTCACTAGGGCCTGATGCTGATGGAACGCACATTCGTATCTTTGAAAGTTCACAACTGGAAAGTTCGTGTGTCGGGGACTTACTGTATGGCAGCTGGGCCATGGAAGGGCCCCAGGCGGCTCAGCACTGGGTGGGACAGCAGGAGGAGAAAGAGGCCACAGAGGCCCTGGCCAGAGGGAGAGGGCCTGAAGACCCCCACACCAAGCCCAGTCATTGTGGATCTCCTCTCCACAGACCAGAAATCTGCCAGTGCTAGAGAGGCTTCGGGTGTTTGGAGGGTCCCTTGTGGGTCAGAAGAAATAAGCAGAGGGAGAGGGAAGTAGATGGCCCAGATGGCAGGACACACCTGTGGAAAAGGTGGGAACTCAGGCTCTGAGTTCTCAGCTAGGCTCTCTCTGCCCCTGCCCATCCCTGGCAGCTGACAGGCGCTCACAGGCCAGAGCCACAGGCAAGTTCATGTTTGCTCTGCCCCGATAAGTGGGTATGCCCTCTAGACATACTCATTTAACTTCTGGGAATGGTGAGACTATTTGCTCAAGGTAGCAGCTGTACACCTGATAAGAGGATGTGACCCAAGTTTAAAGAGCAAAGATGGGGAATTAGCATGGGGAACCTCCAGCTGGAGCCCAGCCAGGAGGGGAGATCATCCCACAACCTTCAGGAGGCTGAGCACAGAAGGGTGGGGAGCCATGGGGCAGGCAGAGGAGGCTAGAGGTGAAGAGGGATTAACAGACAGGACCCTGGGGTGAGTGACCCAGATGGGCAACCGATGTGGTCCCCCTTTATTCTGGATGCCGTTAGCATCCAGATGCAGTGGGGCGTGGAGGGATGGTTAGGGCTGGGGCTGTTTGCAGGAAGTGTGGATTGGATGGACACATCTTTGCTTCTGGCGTCAGTTCAGGGCAGTAACCTGCACTCAGCTCTCACAGTGCCCCTTCTGTTGAGGGTCTAAAGACCTGGTCCCTGTGAAGTCCTGTGTTTGGTGTGCGTTCTGGGCCACGATGGTTGCCCGAGTCCCTCCACACACTCCAATGTCAGATGAGAACTGTTCATGTCTGCCATACATCCCCTCCCCGACACACTACCTCCTCCCAGAAACACAGGGGAGAAGGGACCCCCAAAAGTCCAGGTTGCACCTGGAGGAACATCCCGAGGTCCTGGGGACCTCAGTGCAGGTTCCAAAGAGATGAGAAGCAGAAGCCCCGCAGGGTCCGCTGCCCCTCCCCCTACCAAGCCCTGGTCTGGAGCCCAGGGTCCCTCCTCTGTTCCAGTCCGCCAGCTCCAGCCTGGGTCAGCCTCCAGTCCTGTCCCCAGTCTGTCGCCGGTCTAGAGCCAGCTGGAGGGCCTTCCGCACTGTCTCCACATTGTTCAGGACATTGTATCGACTCAGGGCCACCAGCTGCTCAAACTCTTGGGGCTCAAAGGTGAAGTTCATCATGCCATAGGGAGTGTCTGGCCCATTGATGACAAAGTCCCCACCAGCCTTCTCCTCAGCCGTTTTTCGCTCCACACCTGTGATGGGACATGGAGAGAGGCCGGGCTAGGGTACTCTGTGGCTAGGAGTTGCCAATCCAAAAGCCCACCTCCCCAGGACATCCAGCTGGTTCCATAGGTTCTGCTTGGGCCCCCATCTCAGCTCTCTCACCCACCAGGAGGAGACGGGCCAATGTGCATGCTGAGTCCAGGAAGCAGAGGCCAGATCGGGGCCTCCAAGAGAAAGGTTTTCATACATTGTCCTGGGGACAGCATCCCCCTCACCAGCCCAGGGCTCTGTGGACCAGACCCAGACCCCAGGCTCCCCTCACCTGGGGCCAGGTGTGTGCGGAAGGTACGGTTGACCAGGGGGAAGTGCAGTATGATGGGTGAGCTTGGGTCCTCAGCCTTGGCAAACAGGTAGCACTCGTGGGGTTCCTTCATGTCCTCCGGGGACACCTCAATCCTGGGGAAGGAGATGCCTCGGTCCAGGCAGTACTTCTCTGTCATCTGTAAGACCTGAGTAGGGATGCTGACTTGTGCACTTCTGACCCTCCCTGAGGCCCCCTGGACTCACACAGGCCCAGGCTTCGACGCCAGCTCTGCCTCCCACCAGCCGAGTGACTTCAGGCAACACAAACAGATCCTACCTCCAAAACCCCACACGGCTGGAGGGAGCCGCTGACCGAGACTCCCTGGGGGGGCCCTGCTGGCTCTGTGGTTACCATTGTAACCAAGGGACAGCACACCAAGACCCAGGCCCAGACAGGAGCAGGGGATCCAACAGAAACAGCATGGGCCAGAGCAGCAGTCTCCTCTTTACCCGGATAAAGGCTCCCGAGGACTCTTTTTGGCCGCCTCTCCTGACTCTCACTCTCCCCCATCACCTTCCAGATGGGGAGACCAGAACTGCTAACAGTGTTCACAAAGGTGCTCACCCACAGCTCAGAACCCAGGCCCTCCTTAAAGGGCGATCCCTCAATGCCCAGCCAGGCTGCTGTAGCAAAGACCCATCCCCCACCCGCCCTGCACTTTACCTCAAAAGGGGCATCCAAGGAATAGTCGAAGGACAGAATGAGGTCCACAGCTCTTTGTGGCTGCAGGCTCAGCGGGAATGGGGAGTTGATGGCAAAGCCTCCGTCCACCAGGTATAGACAGTCTCTCATGGGAGTGAGCTGGTTGGGGAAGGCGTCTGGATGCAAATCTGCACAAAGACGAATGCTTGCGTTTTGCAGCACCCCTCTTCTCTTCGCCCCTCTCTGTCGAGAGCTCTCCTCTCTGACAGCCACGGGGTCTCCTATCTCAGCTCCCAGCCCTGCCTCCCCAGCACAGTCATCACAGTCCTTCCCCTGCCAGCCCCTCGGGGCAGCCAGAGCTCCACCCCAACCCTCATCATGGTCAAAAGGCCGAACTGGCCTCAGAGAGCCACAGGCACAGGCAGTAGGTGGGACCCTGCCCAGAGCAGCACCCACCTTTCCAGGCCACAAACTCCCTGCCAGACACATAGTCCTCGTGCAGGTAGAGGCCCTGGGTGAAGTTGGAGTTCTCGGCTGAGGTCAACCGGGAGGTGCATATGTCCAGCACAGCCTGATAGAAGGGTCCCTGAGGGGTAAAGAGCCTGGTTCTCAGCCGCCCTGGATCGTGAAGCTGGAGCTCTTGGGAGCCATCTAGGTGGAGGTGGGAGGGTGAAATACAGTGAGAAGTGGTGCCCTCCTTTGCCCAGTGGTCCTTGTGCTTCATAGAAGCCCGCTTCATCTCCCCATACCCTTCCTCTTCCCCAACCCCAACTCCCAGGCCTCTGACCACTGCTTCCCAAACTTAAATGACTTTTTCTTTCATGGTCCCCACATTTTGAAAGTTGCCTATGACACAGCATGTATTAAATACCACCTACCCTTGAAGCTGCATATGCAACTTCCGGTTAGAATTTCACCCTGCTGAGCAATTATCACATGTCATGCTGGCCACTGTGCCGGGCACGGGTTTGCAGAGGTGGACAGGCCCAGCCCTGGCCCTCCAGGGCTCACAGCGTACCAAGGGAGAGTCACATAAAGAGGTCATAATGGTGACAGTGCCCTGAGATCAGGACCACATGGGATGTGCGTACAGTTCTACGGGACTCTGGCAGTCAGACCCTTTATCAACCTGGGGGGATGCAGGGGAACAGAGATGCCTCCTGACAAAATAATGTCTGAGCCGAACTTTTAGAACAGGGCAAAAGTTACCCAGGAAAGAAAGGTGGGGAAGGTATTCTACATAGCAGGAAGCTCATGGGCCATTTAAGGAGTGGGCTGAAGGGGAACCCTGAGGTGGGTGAGCAGAGGATCAGCCAGCTGCCTAGTAGCCCCAGATTGATCTAATTGAAGCTCAAATGGAGAATTTTAAAGGCATAGGCTTATCACAGAGCACTCACAGCTCCCACTCCATTTTCTGACATGGGCCCCCCATCCTCCAGCCTCTTTATAGACCTCTGGGCATCCAGAGACACTAAACTAGAAGATATCTTCTCAGTACTTCTCTGAACTGAATGGGACATCCAAGTCCTTCTCCCTCATTCCTTAGGCCTCTGCCAGGGTCCTTTGCTGGAAAGAGGTATTGGGGGCTGGGGGTGGGCTTGGTTGGGGGATCTCTGTCCTCACCTGTGATGTTCACACTGTCTTTGAGCCAGTCTAGGAAGCTGAGGCCCCGGCCAGAGGTCTTTAGGAAGATCTCATCCAGGCTGGCTGCAAAGGCGCTGCCCCACATACCTAGGGAGAAAGGCAAGGCCCCAGGCCCTTACAACACCTCCACCCACTTCACAGAGCCTGCCCTGTCCCCAGCCCTCCCACCTAGACGTACCCTGCAGGTAGCAGATCCGGGACTCGGGCCGGAGCTGCAGCAGGTGCCCCATGAAGAAATCTGAGCCAAAGAGCTCGGTGGGAACATACGTGCCGTACTTGGGGAAGCCGACCTCATAGGGGGTGAACTCGCACCACTCTGGGAGCCAAAGTGAAGGGAATGTCACTAGGGGCTTCTGACTAGGAGCCCATGGTTCCCCACCTCCCTTGTGCCAGAGCAGGAATCTTTGCCTTGTCCAGAGCAGGGTGCAGGAGGCCCACTGTGCTGCTCCAAGGCACCCACCTGTACACCAAGAACCCTGGCCTCTTACACCCGACCCCACCATTGCCTCTACCTGCTCCCTAGGTCCCCACACCCTGGCACCTGCAAAGTCCTCCCCACTGATGTTGCTGCGGACGTTGATGCTGGCGTAGATAGGGTAAGGGTTCTGGCCCCGGCTGACTGCCTCCTTCTGGTCAGACAGCTTGGCAGGATTTTCCTGGTCGGGAAAGAAGGGAGACCGCTTGGCCTTTTTGGAGTTCCCTTCCCACACCCCGTGCCACCCTGCACAGTATGGTGTGACCCCAAGACTTCGCTTGCTAAGGGCTGTAATCTAGGGACAACTCTGGAAAGGACAAGCTTTGGGGTGCAGCAGAGCAGAGGCCACTGTGGACTTTGTGTGGTTCCAGGGCCTGTGGGAATATCCTCCCCCTTTCTTCCCATTCAAGAAAGCACATCAGAACCCAAGGGAGTCAAGTGACATTTTTAAAGGAACAACTGAAAATCCACTCTACTTTCTTTTAAAAAGTAAATCACTAGAAAACATGTATTCCTTTCTTAAAAATAAGATACCACTTTCACAACTAACAGCCACACAGCACTGGGCCAGGACCCATAGGTCCCCAGGGTCCTAAGAACTTCACTCAGCTCTCATCTCACTTCCTAGTGTCTGCTGGGCCTGCAGTTCCAGGAGAAATCCCCAGGTGATGTGCATCATGCCTGTTTGGCCAGTGGGCTGGAGTGGCATTCTTCCTCAACAGCAGGTTGGAATCATTTGGGACACTTTCAAAGCAGATCTGAACTAGGGCTTGACAACTCACCAACCAAAACCACCGTCTCTGGAAGTGAGGCTTAGGCACTAAGTTTTTGGAAAGCTTTAGTGGAACTAAGTGCTGATGGGGTAAGGTGGACAGGAGCCAACATTCATTTATTACCTACTCATCTCTTACCTCCTCGTACAGGAAATATTCAATGAGAAGGCCCCAGAGGTCAACGAGGGAAGTGCTGTGGCCGCGGCTTTCCCGGATCCCCAGTTCCTGGGCGTAGTACTGCAGGCGCTCCGTGGACATTGCCCCCATCTTACTGCTGCACACCCGAGCCTGGGCACGCTCAATAGGGCCCTGCAAGGCCACCTGGGACCAGGCGGGGTCCTGGTAGAGTGTGGAGATGCACCTGGGTATGGAGGGAATTAGGGACAGGGAGGCACAGCAAGGGGGATAGAGAGATGCGGGTGTCTGTGAGTCACCCCCTCCTCCATCCCTTGCACTGACCTGCACCACCCACTCAGAGGGCCCTGTGGACTCTGTCCCTTTCTGCTCCTCCTCACCAGATCACCAGGTCATGCCCCTGCCCCTTCAGAGCTCTCCTTTATTTTGCCCTGCCCCTACCTCACTTACCAGGTGGACCCAGAGACCCCGCTCAGGTAGGTCACAGTGTCCAAGAGGCCGAGCTCCTGTAGCCCAGCCAGGCTGCCATACAAAGACGACATGGCTCGGGTTCCACCTCCTGAACCCAGCACGGCCACCACCGGCACCTGGGCACAATGATAGTCATGATACCGTCTACTCCCACTATTGCTCGTCTGTTATTGCTTAGCGTATCAGACACTGGTCTAAAAGTCTTGTGTTATCTCACCGAATCTTCAAAGCAACCCAATGGCATCCCCACTTTACAGATGAGGAAACTGAGGCTCAGGATGTTTAGATACTGTGTCCACAATCATACCAATAGTAAGTACTAGGCTATCAAACTGATGCAGTAGAGCCTCAGAGATGGCTCTTAACATTATACCAGGAAAGTATGTACCTGAGAGGGATATTGGATTTGCTCAAAACAGCAAAATCAAGGTTTCTCAACTTTGGTACTGTTGGTGATTTTGGGCCAGATCATTCTTTGTTGTAAGGAACTTATCCTGTGTGTTATAGGATGTTGAGCAACATTTCTGGCCGTTACCCAGCAGATGCCAGTAGCATCCCCCTCCCCTCCCCAGTGGTGGTGACAAATGTCCCCTAGATGGGTGGGACATGAAGTTACCCCCAGCTGAGAATAAGAACTGAAGTGACAAAGGCAAGCATGCGGCTTGGACCTGGACCAGACACAAGAGGTGCCCAGATGTCTTTTTAGGATCAGAGGGGCTGGTGGGATCAGACTAGAAACTTTTTGGCTCCTCAAATTTTCCAGGAAGGTCTGGTTCATTCCATCCCAGGCTTCTGGTTCCTTTCCCTGTTTTTCCTTTCTTCTCCTGTCTTGAAAGAAATGCTCTGTGGCTGCATTCCAACAAGGTCACTGTGCCTTCAGAGGGCTGGAGGAGGCAGAAGGCCTGTTGGCAGGCCTGTGCCCTTTCTACCCTCTGCCCAAAGAATGGAGACCAGGTGCAGGGCAGGCATTACCAAACCAGAAGTCTAGGCTTGCTCAGCTTGTCAGCGCCAGGCACAGGAGGAAGCCACTGCTCATTCCTAATCTACCCCAGGTCTCCCCCTCAGCACTGCCTTTCCCCCTGCCTCCCAGACACAGGCTCCCACGGAGCCTCCGCTTCCAAATCTCTTTGTCTACTCTTACAGACTGCATTGTGTCCTTGCCCCCACAGCCTCCCGCGGAGATGAGGGGGAGGCCCAACAAGGAGGTAATATAGATTATGTGAGGTGATAAGGGTGGGACCTTCATCGCATAGGACTGGTGTCCTTGTAAGAAGAGGAAGAGAGAGAGACTCCCCCAAACCCTTGCACATGCACAGGGGAGAGGCCATGTGAGGGCCCAGCCAGAAGGTGGCTGTCTACAGTCAACAAGAGCAGCCTCATCAGATGCCAACCCTGATGGCTCCTTGATCTGGAACTTCCAGCCTCCAGGCTAGATAATAAATGTCCATTTTTTGAGCCACTAGTCTGGGGTGTTCTGTTATAGCAGCCGGAGCAGACTAATAGAGCCCCCTCAGCTGAGGCTGCTCAGCTCCCATTATGTATGGGGTCCTGACTCCCCCGAGCATGCCCGTCAGCTCAGGCAAACAGGCCGGCTGCCTTCCTCCGCTGGTCCCCACGCTTCCCCAATGCTTCCTGTCACCTCCTAGCCACACAGTCAGTCCTCTCAAGGAAGAAGTTGGAATTGGTCCCAGCCACTCTGGGGCCCAGCGCCTCCATTCCATACCTGGCTACTATCGGGAGCGTGGCTCAACCCCAAAGCCTGCTGAAGGGCCTTGGACACGAGCCGCTTCCTCTTCTCCAGAAACTCCTTCTCCCCATCACAGAGGTCGAAGCCAAGACGCAGGTCAAAGTCTCCAGAGCTGCCTCAGAGGAAGTCGGGGGTGGGGTATTGGGTGACGGTTCAGTGGAGGAGAGCCTCCAGCCAAACCCATTTTCACAGGAGCAGACAGATGCACACTCCAGGGAACCCCTCAGGAAGACCCCACAGGAACCAGACACCCCCAACCCCCAGCTGAGCTGAGTCAGCAGAATAGCCCCCACTGCCTCACCTCATCTCTGCCTTCACACTCATGGCCACCTCCTGGCCCTGGAAGAGACAACCGCCCATCACCAGAGCACTGAGTGGGACTCACAACACTGGTTGCTCTGGTAACTGTGGCCCGGATGTGGACACTATGACTGAGCCCCAGGCTGGCCTTATCTTGACCTCCTCCCCCTGACCCTTTTTGGTGGTGACAGAGCAGGCAGGGATCCCTCAGGCACCTGGACAGGGCCTTACCTCCCCCAGGGCCACGACACACTCCTGCTCCTGGCCTAGGGCCAGAGATGAGAGCAGGATGCCAGGCTTGCTGGTCTGGGACTCCTTGGCCCTCGGGTCGCCCTGCAGAGAAGAAAACACTCAGAGTGGAGGGAAAGGGGCCTCGTCCAGACTGGACTGATTTTGTCATTCGCTCCTTCCCAGGCCACGTCACTTACCTGGACCATGAGCTTCTCTCCTAGGCCCACCTCCAGCCTGGAGCTGAGTACTGGATTCACGTGGAAGGTGAACATGGCTGGGATGCCCATCTCCGTGGGAGGCTGCAAGGGCAAGAGCTGGGGCTTCTCGTAGGCTCCAGGCACTGCCAGCTGAATCTGCCTAGGGCCTGAGAGCAGAGGGCCCAGGTGAGTGCCAGGCGAGGGGGTGAGGGTGGGGTGTGTGTGGCTCATGATGGCGGCACCCCAGCAGCAACTCCCCTTTTCTTCCCCTTGGAAATGTCAGCTCGTCACCCTGCTCACTCTCTGACACCGTGTCCCACAGACAAGGTATCACAAAAGACACTCAGGGTCCTATAACCTGTCCTAGTCAGAACTGGGAGCTGTCATTGAGTGCAGAGCTCCTGCTCAGGGCTTATGGGGCTGATGATTTTGAGATTATCGTATTAAGTATATAACATGCTGCTGCTGCTGCTAAGTCACTTCAGTCGTGGCCGACTCTGCGTGACCCCATAGACGGCAGCCCACCAGGCTCCCCCGTCCCTGGGATTCTCCAGGCAAGAAAACTGGAGTGGGTTGCCATTTCCTTCTCCAATGGATGAACGTGAAAAGTGAAAGGTAAGTCGCTCAGTCGTGTCCAACTCTCAGCGACCCCATGGACTGCAGCCTACCAGGCTCCTCAGTCCACGGGATTTTCCAGGCAAGAGTACTGGAGTGGGGTGCCATCGCCTTCTCCGATATAACATGAGTGCATGCTAAGTTACTTCAGTTGTGTCCGACTCTTTTGCAACCTCATAGACTATAGCCCACCTGACTCCTCTCTCCACAGAATTCTCCAGGAAAGAATACTGGAGTGGGTTGCCAATTCCTCCTCCGAGGAATCTTCCTGACCCAGGGATTGAACCCAAGTCTCTTATGTGTCCTGCATTGGCAGGTGAGTTCTTTACCACCGCCACCTCGGAAGCCTGGTATAAAACACATATTTTTAAAATATATATATGGGATCATATTATACTGCTGCTGCTGCCAAGTCGCTTCAGTCATGTCCGACTCTGTGCAACAGCCCACCAGGCTCCTCCTGGGATTCTCCAGCCAAGAGTACTGGAGTGGGTTGCCATTGCCTTCTCCTCATAATGATCCTATATTAATTATTACATTAATTACCAGTTTTCAACAGGTACTTTCCCCTCTGTTGCCCTATTCAAGCCCTGTTGACTGTTTTGGGGCAGGTTTGTGGCCAGAGAGAAAGCAAATAAAGCTTCATATTGTTTCTGAAGCATAAGACCTTGTGAGAACAGAGAGGGTTTGCAGGGGAGGTAGGAGGAGGACGTGGGTTCATGGCACAGAGAGGACAGGATTGGGGAAGCAGAGGAGAGCTGGCCCTGCCTGGGTGAGGCCAGCCCGGGAGGAGGCAGGGAGAGGCCTGGAGGCCCAGGAGCAGCAGGGCCTGCCCTCGACTCTGCAGCTTTCTGGAGAGCAAGCAAGACCCCAGACAGAAAGAGCTACAAATGACAACCATGAAGAAGGGACCAGACAGACCCACAAAAGAGCCCCAGATCCCAAACACTCAGGAGCAGAGGTCCAAATGGAATCCCTTTCCCTATTTGCCTTCTTTGGCACCAAATGAGACCTGAGACTTGACATGAGCAGGGGTGGAAGGAAATTAAAGAATAAGCGATACTTCTATTCACACCACAGTTTTCAGGCTGAGACTAACATGGACTTTTCACAGAAAGAAACAATAAAAGCTGTGGTGGGGGGAGCAAACAGGTCCTGGGCCTGGGTCTGCTCCATCACTTATTGACTGTGTGACTTTAAGCAAGCTTCTTTGAGCCTCCGTCTCATGAATTAAAAGAGAGTAATGACTGTACCTATTTTGCAAGGTTGCTCTGAGGATTCAAAAATAAAACACTATAAAATGCTTAGCCCAGTGCCTGACTCATAGAAAGTGCCCGATGTTACCTGGGCAGCACTTGGCTCGGAGGCCCAGACTCCCAGCGTCGGAGTGACCTTAGCTGCCACACAGGCTCCGCTCCCCTCCCACACCTGGGCCCCCTCCTGAGTGCCTGCCTTCTGTGACCGACTGCAATGGCCCCAGTTCTTCACTTCTAGAGGTCTCACTCTTTGCCATGTGACCTCAATTCCTCCCACTAAAGAAGCCACTGTATTCTTCGCCCTCCAACTTAGAATCAGCCTTGTGCTTGTTTTGGCTAACAAAATGTTAGTGAGTGGCTGTGATGTAACCAAAGACTTGAAAAGCTCTTGCTCATCTGGACTTGCTCTCTTGCACCTCTGCAGATGTCTTCAGGACATGCCCAGGCTTGTCCACTGGTCACAGAAGGTAGACGAGGGACATGGGAGCCGAGCCAGGTCACCCCACCAAGTCCAGCCTAGATCAGCCCTGCCCCAGCTGACCTCCAGATGTGTCTGCCACTGAGATTTTATGGGTATTTTTTGTACATCAGTAGTTGAACAGATACAGCCACAATACTTGAATATTCCCAGAGATTCACTACTTTCAGAGGCAACCCATTTCATCCTTGGTCAGCTTTAAGCAATGAAAGATTAAGGATTTTCTGCCTAAGACCCATTTTCTTGAAACCAGCAGCCTCCAATCCCCCAGGAGAGAAGGCAAGACCCCCAGGCCCCTGGGCAGACTCACCGTGCCCTAGATGTGGGGCTGTCCCATCGCCCCTGAGGGTGCCCTGGATTCTCAAACACGGCTGAGCCTGAGGAAAGCAGAGGGCTGTGGGAGCCAGAGCATCTATGGGGCCCTGAACAGGGCCTCCACCAGGAGAGAGGGATGGAGGGCTCTCTGGGGAAAGGTTGAGCTGACATCCTTCCCAGGGCCTGTGCCTTATGAGCAGGGGTCTTCTGTCACAACCCCCTCCCAGGACTCAGAGGCAGTGGCCCCTGGAAGGAAAGCAGGAGGAAAGGAGGGGCCCCAGCCAGTGGCTCCTTGGCAGTCTCAGAAGCCAGGGGCCTGAGTGAGCAGAGTGCTGTGCCCAGGAGGGAAGGCTGGCTTCTGGGCTATTCCCTCAGGTGGAGGCAAGGTGCCCCCTTGTCCCTGGAGATGCCTCCCCCGCATGTCTCCCCTTGAGTGCCTTTCAGGCAAGTGGGCATGATGGGCTCAGTCATGGACTCCTCAAAGTGCCCCCAAGCCCTGAAGATCCCCCAACCAGTCTCCCCTACTCACCACCAGGACCCCATTAGTGATGACTTCAGGTGCGGGCACCTGGCTGCAAGGAACACATGAATCCCTCAAGATGGCTGTTATTATAATAATGTAACCAAAGCAGTTGAAGAACTTAGGGAGCAGGGCAGGTCTGGGGTAGGGGTGGGTGTCAGGATCAGGACCTCCCCTCTAAAGCCAGGTCAGTGCAGGACCCGGTAATTGGGAGCTGGGAGGGTCTCAGCCTATATGGGAGGGTATGGGCTCCACTGGAACTCACCTCTTCTCCAAAACAAATTCCACCTGCAGCTCGTGTGACTCCTACATGGAGGGAGCAAGGGAGCACCAGTTTTCGAAGTACTCCCAGAGCTTCAGGACCTTCCCCCTACCCCCAGTCCTACTCAGCTCCAGGGACTAGAAGGGAGACTGCTGTCGTGGCTGCTCATGGGCCCTGGGGTAGTGGCATCACCACCAGGAGCTCCATCCATTCAAGGCTGTGGGCAGGTATGTTCTAGACACTGAGGATTCATGACTGACAGAGACACACAGAGTCCATCCCCTCGAGGAGCCCACGTGTCGGCTTCATTCAGGGAAGGAGTGTTTGCAGGAAAGCTTTGTGGGACCAGGGCTGCAGGATGGAGGAGGTTTGTCCTGGAGGCCTGGCCCATGCTGAGCTGGAGATCCCTATGCCCAGCTCCTCATCTCCTCGGGCTGAGCCCACTGCCCAGGTGGGGTGGCTCACCTGCTGGCTGAGGGGGAAGGTGTGTGTGTGTGGTTGGCCTGGCTTGAGGCTCCTCAGATCAAACAGCAGCAGGGAGAGCTGGTCATTGTCCAGGATGTCCTTGTCATAGAGGGTGAGCTCCAGGACATTCTGGGGACAGTGTCAAAAGGGGGGACCTGAGACGGGGCAGAGGGCAAGCATCTGGGAGGAGACCTCCCCCTCCGCAGCCCAGCCCTCACCTTCACGGCACCATGGATCCGGTAGTGAAAGGTCTCATTCCACTCGGGGTCGCTGCAGTTGGCCACCACTCTGGTCCAGGAGGGGCTGGGGGATGCCGAGGGCAGCCACAGTTGCACATAGCAGTCAGCTTTGGACACTGTTGGTAGGATGGACAGGGGTCCTCAGCCTCTAGCTTATGGCAGGAAAGGTTTCCTGGAGGAAGCTGGGGCTGGGTAGGAAGGGCAGAGAGGGGAGGGGAGGCTGCCCATGGAGCAGGCTGGGGTGGGGAGATGGGGAGAGCCCATGTCTTTGACTTTGAGTCCATCTCCACCAGGGAGACTCCTCCCATTAAACAGGATGGAGATTCTGTGGAGACCAGTTGAAGAGATTATGTGACAGCACAGCCCATGGGGTAATTCCCAGAAAGGGCCTGATCCAGAGAACGAGCTCCAAGCTCCCGCCCAGTGTGAGCCTTGGAATGGAAACCCCTAGAGAGCAGACAGTGACTTCTGGCAGCAGCGGGCCTCACATGCTCACCCAGGCTGGCATTGCTCCATGTGCTAGACTCAGGGAGGAGTCAGTGGTCTGCATATTCCCCTCCCCTCCAGCTCCTGGCTGCCTGACCCTTGGGCTCCGTCACCAGACAGACCTCCATCCACTAGACTCTAAATACACATGTGCACTTCTGACCAGCCCCTGTTGAGCTCTGGGGAGGCCCCAGGGAGAGGAAGGGAGAAAGCGTGGCATTAGGGGTCACTCACGCAGGTCTGTGCCCTGGATATTTTTGGCCCTCAGCACCTTCACCTGGAGGTCATAGGAGGGGTGGGTCTCCCGCTGAAAGGACAGAAAGACTCAGTTCCAGGAAGCCAGCTGTGGGGCCCACCTCAGGTTTCCCTCATCCCATCACAGAGCGTCAGGCAGCCTGGCCCAGGGTCACTGATGTCCCTGCGCCAGGAACCCAGGAGGCCTTGGCAGGTGAAGCACTGGGAGCTGAGCACATTGGTGATGAATGTGACCTTGAAATCAGTCGGGCCAGGATCAAAATGAAGCTGCACTACGGACTAGCTAAATGACCTTGGGCAAGTAACTTCATTTCCCTGCGCTTTAGTTTCCCTGTCTCTAAAGTGAGTGTTATCAGAATGGCTGTGATCCAAAAGTCTACAAGCAATAAATGCTGGAGAGGGTGTGGAGAAAAGGGAACTCTCTTACACTGTTGGTGGGAATGCAAACTAGTACAGCCACTATGGAGAACAGTGTGGAGATTCCTTAAAAAACTCGAAATAGAACTGCCTTATGATCCAGCAATCCCACTGCTGGGCATACACACTGAGGAAACCAGAAGGGAAAGAGACACGTGTACCCCAATGTTCATCGCAGCACTGTTTATAATAGCCAGGACATAGAAGCAACCTAGATGCCCATCAGCAGATGAATGGATAAGAAAGCTGTGGTACATATACACAATGCAGTATTACTCAGCCATTAAAAAGAATACATTTGAATCAGTTCTAATGAGATGGATGAAACTGGAAGCTATTATACAGAGTGAAGTAAGCCAGAAAGAAAAACACCAATACAGTATACTAACGCATATATATGGAATTTAGAAAGATGGTAACAATAACCCTGTGTACGAGACAGCAAAAGAGACACTGATGTATAGATCAGTCTTATGGACTCTGTGGGAGAGGGAGAAGGTGGGGAGATTTGGGAGAATGGCATTGAAACATGTATAATATCATGTATGAAACGAGTCGCCAGTCCAGGTTTGATGCACGATACTGGATGCTTGAGGCTGGTGCACTGGGACGATCCAGAGGGAGGGTATGGGGAGGGAGGAGGGAGGAGGGTTCAGGATAGGGAACACATGTATACCTGTGGCGGATTCATTTCGATATTTGGCAAAACTAATACAATATTGTAAAGTTAAAAAAAAAAAAAGATGATAATCTCATAGGGTTATAGTGAGTTTTAAATGAGAAGTCATACAAAGTGCCCAACATACGTGCTTAATACATTAACTAATTATGTTTATTGTGCATCACAAGCGTGCAGCTCCCCTGACTATAGTACCGCTGCTATAGCTGAACAGCTGAAGTGAAACCTCGAGTGAAGTGTTTAGATTATCAAAAGAGAAAACTGTGATGAGCTGCACCTGCCAGCTCCTGACAAAGGCTAAACGATGGCCCAAGAAGGGGTGGGAGGTGAAGGGAAACCTAGAGTCATGCAACTGGTACTGGTCTGACAAGTCACTAAGGAGACTTGGGCAGCTTGGGCTCAGGAAAGCAGACTGCAGCCTCCCAGGAGTGAGAATCTCCTCCAGACCCCAGCGAGCCCCTCACTCTCACCACCCCCTCAACCACCAACCCCGCAACTCTACAGCCAGGCTAACCCAACCAGCTGCGAGTGTCACATCACCTCGCCCTCCTCTTCCTAAGCAGATGGGACTATTTTCAAGATTATTGTTTGGCCAGGTTCTCTAAGCTCTACCAGGTAATATGGAGCGAATTGGTCCTGGCCCAGATCCAAATGCATTCCCAGGGTTGGCCCCAGTCTCCACAGCGGACTGGGCTCCCAGAACTTCTGTCCACACCCCCAGGGAAGATCAGGTACTTTACCCGCCACTGCTCGCACTGAGGTCCCCTCTTCTCTCGCTTCTGTAGCTGCACCGCACCCAGGAGGGGCAGCCCCTTGCTTGTCAGCCACCTGGGCCAGAGCACCCAGGGCATGGCCAGGCAGCCCAATTCCTGGCAGGAAACGCTGCCTGCACTCTGGCCACACTGGCTGCTGGCTTAAGTCTGACAGGTAGCTGGGGTGGGGAGGGTGGAGCTGGCCGCTCCACTGAGCACTCTTAACTGGGGCTGGAGGTGGGGTTTGACATGCTCCAGGAAGTGCCTGGAGCCCAGTTTCCTGTCAGGAGGGACTTCGGACCCTTTCCAAGAGGATGCAGAACGGGCAATCTGGTTCCCAGTCCCAGCAGCCCCTGGTTATCAGGGGGCTGCTTATGGAAAATAGATGCCTGAGCCCTAGCCACAGATGACTTGATTTAGTGGGTATGGATAGAACCCAGGTGTTTGCATTTCCAACAAGCCTTTGAGATGATGCCAACACAGGTGGTCCAGGGAAGAGCAGCCAGAAAGTGCTGCATTAGGGGCCCAGTCTCCACCAAGCCACCAGAAAATCCTAAAACCAACACCTTTCAAGTCCCACCTTCCACGAAGCACTTAAGCAGAAACTTGGAAATCTCTGGTGTCGTGTTTCATCTGAACTCAAAGTATTTCTAATCTCTCAAGGTCCCCCTCACTTGTTCAGACCCTGAGGGGGCACTGCACTAGGCCCTGGTCCAAAGGTGAAGAGGGCCCGACGTCATCCTGGACAAACTCAGACTCCTGACTCCCTGTGGCTTCTGCCCAGGTGCCCTTCCTGAATCAGTGGAAATGCCTGGATGGTCCAGGGACAGAAGCAGGCATATAGCCAGGTGGTATGGATAAGAGCAGGCCAAAACCGGTCCGCTTGTCCTTAAGCTACTGGAGATAAAGAGGCTTCAGAGTCCCCTCTGACCATCGTGAGCCTGAGGTTGCAGATGGTGTGTGATGTCCCCCTTTCCGTGGACCACAACCACCGAGGTGTCCAAGATAGGCACCTTTTCTGGAAGAAAGGGTCTCTAGGGCAGCGAGTTGTTGGGAGATACATTTCTCTTCCTCAACCAAGATCATCTCCACTCTCTTTCCTGTGGCACAAGTTGGAGACTGAAAAAATGACATTCCAAATGAAGTGATTCAACTCCAAAATGAAACCCACAGGCAAGTGCTGACCAGAAACTCCCAGAACGGCTATTGGCCAGGTCCCAAAGCGGAGTGCCTATTTCTGCTCAATTGGAGCATGAGGTCAAGAACCTATGCTAGGATCTCAGAAATGGTGTCCCACCCTCTTGGTGATCTGTACACAGCAGGGGAGACTGAAGAGGGCAGGGGGGACGGAGCTAGCTGGGGGCAGAGTCAGCCAGGCCTGGCAGCCAGGGCTCCTGACAGATTTTCTAGGCTGTTACCACACCTTCTCCTGGAAGCCACTGGCCCCATGCCTCAAGAAAGTCAAACCTCTTAGTCCCAGATGTTTTTCGAGAGAACTCAGGGTGGCCAGAGATGGCTCTCAAGGACACAGAAAGAACAGACTGCTGTTTTGAAGCTGGTCAAAGGGGACCCACACTTCACTTCTCAAACATCCCTCAGTCCCTTACTCCCACCAACTCCACACCCACCATGCACTTCCCAGTCATTCTCAGCTGCAGGAAGAGGCATGAGGCCGTAACATGTGAAGTGAAGGGGAAACAGTTTGGATCAGCTACAGCTGCGGTGTGTCTGACACTTTGTGATGAGATGTTCTCCATGCATAGAACGGCAAGCCACTCCAGTGCTCTTGCCTGGAGAACCTGATGGGCTGCTAATGGGGTCGCAGAGTCGGACACGACTGAAGCGACTCAGCAGCAGCAGCAGTTCTCCATGCATGCTGTCAACGCAGCAGCTACACACTAGCTGAACTGGACAACACAGATCAAGACAGTGTTACACTGATTTTTTTTCCTTAGTCACTAATCGGATTAGTCTTTCCAATTCTTTTTAAAATAATTTTTAAAGCTATAGTTTCTTAATTAAAAAAATTATTTATTCACGGCTGCACTGGGTCTTCACTGCTACTCTAGTTGTGGTGTGTGGGCTTCTCTTGCGACGCTCAGGCTTCAGTAGTTGCAGCGCGTGAGCTCAGCAGTTTCAGCAGATGGGCTATTTCATACTCCATAGCATGTGGGATCTTCCTGGACCAAAGATCAAACCTGTGTTCCCTGCATTGTCAGGCGGGTTTTAAACTAATGGACCACCAAGATTTTGATTGTTAAGTTGGCATTTCATTGTTATTTTCATCAAATCCCACAGGAAAGGGGTTGGGGGAGAAGAGACCCAGACAGGCTTGGTTTCTTACTTAATGATGTTTATTATGAGAGCTCTGCCAGTCCTCACTGTAGTGCGTTTATCTCCAGCCTTCGCCACACCTCCGTGGAGGGCAGTGTCTAGGGCAGGAGAATGGAGTTCGGGAAA
Organism: Bison bison bison; assembly: GCF_000754665.1. Classification (NCBI taxonomy): domain Eukaryota; kingdom Metazoa; phylum Chordata; class Mammalia; order Artiodactyla; family Bovidae; genus Bison; species Bison bison. Next base: position 4,311,258 of record NW_011494831.1, read on the forward strand.
ACTGGGTTGTTTATATACTCCAGCAGGGAAGGAAACACGTTTTTTATTCTATTGCTTCAAACACGTGTGCCGCACAGGTGGTGGGAATGGAAGGTGCACACGGAGGCCAGGAAGGCAGGGCGTGTGGGCTGGGGCCAGTTTCAGCTGCTACTCCAGAGGAAACTCAGCCTGGTGCTCAGAACTGGTGCAAATAGGGCCCAGGGCGGCCCTGCTTCTTAGCAGGGGCATGGCCAGTGGGATGTGGATCTTGTGATGTGCTGTTTGGCCTCCCAAACCTGAGCAGGGTCCCCCATCTCTGTGAACAACGTTGATGGCTCTTACTCTTGTCCCTTCAGACCCTCCATGGAGGGTGGGCCTGTAAGGAGCCTCGTCTACACCACCAGCAAGTCAGGCTACAACACAGGCCCCAAACAGCACGATGCTGTGGTTTAAAAAGGATCTCAGCGTATCAAGGACAGGCCACCAGAGAAGTGTCAGTATCGGGCACTGTCATCTACCCTCAAAACTGTTGGACTCTGGGGTCATGGTGAGTGTCTAGGATCTCAGCGTATCAAGGACAGGCCACCAGAGAAGTGTCAGTATCGGGCACTGTCATCTACCCTCAAAACTGTTGGACTCTGGGGTCATGGTGAGTGTCTAGGCCCCCAGCGAGGACAGGACAGGGTGCGCTCCCTGTGCGTCTTCAGCCTGCAGTGCTGGGGACTCCGCCCGTGGGCTCTGGGGCCCTACGGGAGGCGGGGTCTCCCCTGAACAAGGGCTCCCCCAAGTTTGGCGGTGAGTTTTGTCAGGAGCTCCTGCACTCCAGCAGCATTCTCGGCTCTCCCCAAGCCCCCTACAAGCACACCCAACGTTATCATTGTCAGTTTCTGATCTGATCGTTTCCTGTGTGCAGCAGGGATCCCCCTACCATCCATGTCCCAGCGCAATCCTCCAACCCTTGCAAAACAAAGCTGAAGAACAATGGTCAGGCCAAAGTGGGTGGATGACATGGGCTGGAAAGAGAAAGGCGCCCAAAGCACGAAGCACTCTGCTCAGCAAGCCTAAACCAACCTGCCCTGGGGGGGCTGGAGGATGAACCTGGAGCAGGAGCCTCTGCAGACATCTGCCAAGAGGCAGATACCCAGGGCAGCCCACCCTGAAAGCTACTGTCATACTCTGCCCTGAGAGCGATGCTCTTCTAAGCTTCTGGGCATGGAGTGTACAGTCCAAGGAGGTTCTATTTACAACACATGTGACAGTCAGTTATCAATGTATTCCTAGAAATCAGGAATTCCTCTTGCTTCTCATTTTACCTTGTTCAAAATTCCTGGTATCAGGAGAATGGGAGAGAAAGCCTGGGTGGAGCAGTGAGGGGAGAGATAAAGGAAGAAAATAAATAGAAAGAGAAGGAGACTGAAAAATCAAGAGCTGATGGAGGACACTGGTGAGGGGATGCAGGGTCAGCAACTACAAAGTGACCAGCGTTACCTAGAGGGCGGACCCATCCGGCCTCTGCAGTCAGAGGGGCTCTGGGGCTTCTCTGCTCAAGGGACTCCAGGCAGCCAAGCTGAAGGCTCCTGTGAAGTCCTATGCACATCCTAACAGAAAACTGAATAAACAACCCCCAGGAGGGTTACAGACACTTGACAGTTTCCATATTTGGGTGACTGGAATGCAAACGCAGGATGGTGCCTTTCCCATCTCTTCCTGTCCAAGCAGGTATCCAATTCTCTGAAATTGCCTGCAACATAATGGTATAAAAGGTGTAACTAATTTCTTTTTCTATCAAAAATCTGGCAACATCAGAACACAAGTCTGAATAATTCAGAAATGTTCCAGGGCTCAAGGTAGCCAGTGTCCAAACAGGGAGACTCCCAGCGGTGGCAGCAGTCCCGATTCCCAAGGCCGGGGCTCTCCCCTCTGGGGTAGCCGAGCTGTCCGCTGCTCAGTCCTCGGCCTGCTGGGCTCAGGTGTCAGCCGGGTTGACCTCTTTGGAGCAGAAGTAATGCACGACCACCCCATTGGGGTATCTTGCAAATGCGCTGCAGGGAAGGAAAATGACCTGGGAGTGAGGGCTGCCTCTAAGAGAATACAAGTTCTTACTGGAAAAGGCACCTTACCAGGAGCCACCCCAGAAGCTACCTACTCTAACCATAAAGAGCAGTGTGGCCACCATCTCGGTCACATATCCAAACAAAGGATGAGGTCCACACCATTCAATTGCATGGGGATTTTTTTTTAAATTTATTAAATTAAAAAATAATTTACTGAAATATAGTTAATTTATAATGTACCCATCTCTGCTGTATAGCAAAGTGACTGAGCTATGCACATATACACCTTCTTTTATATTCTTTTCCATTATGGTTTAAGCCAGGAAACTGGATATAGCTCACTGTGCCATACGCGAGGACCTTGTTTATCCATCCTGAATATAATAGTTTGCATTTACCAACCCCAAATCCTAGTCACCCTTCCTCTTGGCAGCCACAAGCCTGATCTCTGTGTCTGTGGGTCTATTTCTGTCTTGTAGGTAAGTTCATTTGTGCCAGATTTTCGATTCCACGTTTAAGTGGCACTTGGCTTTCTCTTTCTGACTTCCTCCACTTGGCATGACACTCTAGTAGCAGGGGATATTTCCTACTGCCATCAGTGTGTAATACACAGCCAGACAGGGCAATGCACCAGCCTGGCTCAGCAGCAGTTTACTGAGCGCCAACTGCCCTTCAGAACAAATTTTGGGCTAACTCTAACAATGGGCAGTGGGTCTTTCTGAAGGGAAGCATTCTTCCAGCCATAGAAGTAAAAGGACAAATCACTCTTCCTTGGAGGAAGGGGCACGAACTAGAGTATATGCCTTAAAACAGAATGATGCTGCTTTAGGATTTTACTCAGGTCATGAGGCAGCAGGTTGAAAGACCTTTTTCTTCTTTCAGAGGTGTATCCTTAAAAGATAAGGACCTCCTGGCCACATACAGCTCTCACACACCCCGTGGTACATGTCACTGTGAAGCAGCCAGAGGGAAAGGGCTTTATGAGCAAGAAGTCAAGAGCCCCATGCTACACATTTCAGGCCTTTAAATTCTCAAAGCACCCCACCCCACAGACACACCAGAAAACATGGCCTGCCCTCTGGAGGCTCAAGTACTAAAAGCGGCCCAGATAGCCCTCAGCTGCTCTCTCCTCTGGGGTTAAGGGGCTGAAATCTACCCTGAGCAAGCTATGGGTGAGGCTCACCTGTTCCCAATCTTCTTCTTACACACCATGCACACCTTCTCCTCTGTGATGATGCACTTCACCTGCTGGTGCAGGATGCGCTCTTCCTGGACCTGGGAGCAGAGAGATTGGGGGGGAGGTCCCACTGTCTGGCAGGCAGGACAGGAGGAGGGGCTGGCACTGCCTCACCTCCCAGCCCACAGGGGCTCCCTAACTGAAACACCCATAGCTACGTGCCCAGCTGGTTACCGATCAGTTTGAGCCACAGAGTTAAAAAGCACCAAGCTCTGCCTCTGTCTCAGGGGACATGGTAATGGCCTCACACTGAAAAGTACAAGCCTTCACTCGCATCTGGAAGGCTCATACCCTCAGGAACTCTGCATGGAGAAGGTTCTTGAGCACTTGGTTGAACCGTTTCCTCTGTGCATTCTCTTCTAAGACCTTTTCCAGAAAGATGCGTATGTCGTTAATCTGAGTGTTCGCGGGCAGCAGGTTGATGGCCTGGGGACGGGAAGAGAGACGGGAACAGGGAGAGGTGGGACAGGAGTGAGACTGAGAAAACGCCTGACGTCGCGGAGCCCTCAAACCCCCGTCCCTCCTGCCAGCCCCTCCTGTGGTTCCACGCTCCCCACATGCGCCCTCCATCTCTGCGAGGAGAGCTGCTGACCTTGGTGGTGTCCAGCTTGCTGTGGTGCAGCTCTAGGACCTGCAGGGCGGCCTGGAGGTTGGCTTGTGGCTCCAGCAGTTCCAGCTTGATCGGCCCCAGGCAGTGCACGCTGGGGGGCGACAGGTACATCCGGAGCAGGGACAGATACACCTGTCTCATACACAACAAGCCATGCACGCATCAGGCCGGCAGCAACCCTCCCCAAACCCTCAGCGTGACCACACCTAAAGGCAAGAGGGCTGGTCTGGAGGAACTTTAAAACGCAGCATTTTTCACCTTTTAATAAATTTTGTAAAGTCCGTTGACTGAAGATGTCAAAAATTAAAGATTGTGTGGGACCTCCTGGGCGGTCCAGTGGCTAAGACGCCAAACTCCCAATGCAGAGGGCCCAAGTTTGATCCCTGGTCAGGGAACTAGGTCACACATGCTGCAACTAAGAGTTCATAAGCCACAACAAAAGATCCTGCATGCTGCAGTGAAGATCAAAGACCCCAAGTGCAACAACTAAGACCCGGTGCAGTCAAATAAAGAGAAATAAAATATTTTAAAAGTTAAAGATCGTGTTCTTTCTGAGAGAAAAAAAATATCAAATGCCTTGTATTGTTTAGCATTATACTGCTAACAAAATGACTCCAAGAGACCCCTCATTTCCTTTGGCTTTGAAGGCTGAGACCTTGTCACGTATAAGCCGATGCAGATGAGCCCGAGATGAGATGCTGCATCTCCTACTGGACCCACACTAGTGTTTCTCAACATTCTGGGCTGTGCTGTACATCGATAAGCAGCAACTCTGGCCTCTACCTCCTAGATTCGGGTAGCAAACCCCACCCCCCCAACCACTGCCAAACAATGGCCATCAAAAATCTCTCTACACATTGACAGATCCACACGGAATTTATGCAGAGCACACATGGGCACACTGTAAGAACCATCAGATGTTCCTTCTCAACAGGCTGGCCAGGAAATTTTTTGTACAAGTTGAGACTGTTTTAAGAGTAAAGTGGCAGGGGCACTACAAATAATCACACGGATGACAACAGACCAAGCCAGAACCACCCCGAGCAAACCAAGACTGCGGTCACCTTGCCGCTCTCTCAGCACGTGTGGGCAAAATCCATCAGGGCCCTAACCCATGCCCTGTCTTATGTCAGCAATTCCTGCCAGTGCACCTGTGGCCCAAACCAGAGGGCGCTGGCTATGCTAAGAGGGGCAGTGCAATGCCCGTGTGCGCCCTGGGGCCGACTACTTACATCTTTGTTGCCATCTTTGTTTTGGTCATAATGCTTGTGGCAGTACCTGTAAGGGAGAGAGTGATCAGACAAGCTCACGTGTAGAGGGCATGGATGCTGCCTGAGTGAGTAGCCCAATGACAGCACAATCGGGGGCCAGCACACGAGGTGACCTCGCTTCAGCTGCAAGTGTAGGGGCGGCTTTCTCAACCTCTCATCTCTCTGCAGCGCCTCTTTTACACCCCTGGGAGGTGGGACGGCAGGGTCAACGTACTCTTCAGCCATCCTCGTGTCTTTCAGGACGTGGACGTAGATGAAGAGAGCTTGTTCATGTTTCCCCATGCGTCCCAGCAGGAGAGCACGTTCTTCCAAGAGGCCTGTGGGGGGAAAAGAGTGGAAGAAACCATCATCATGACCAGGCAAGCCCAAGGCCAGGGGCTAAGCTATTAGAGGAATGACAGGGATTCTTTTCAAGGAGAAAATTACTAAAATTTTTAAAAGTGAGGAGGAAGAGGACTATTTTAGGTGGTACTTTATCTCATCTTTTCCTGTGATCATTTATAAATGGGAGAACAATACTTGATGATCAGCTAAATGCATAATAAGCACCTACAATGTGCCAGGCGCTTCAGCTAAGGGAAGCAGACACCTGGTCTCTGCTCTCATGGAGCTTATACATCAGCCAGATGTGTCTTTTTCAGACAAATTATTCCAGATTACAGAAATTGCTAAACATGGAACTTGGCCAAGAACATGTACTGAAGCAACGAATAGGTTTCAACCTGGCTAACAATTAGCATGTGGTTCACACCCAAAAGAGACTTCTCATAATCATGGTTCAAAAGTGAGTCTTCAGAGAGGACAGAATAGGAGCACCGGCCTGAAACACATGGTTTTTCCCAGGCCCAACTTTTGGGAGGGTTGGGGAACTGGTATAAGGGAAGGATCCATTTTGCATTATCTTTTGCTAAAGTGGCTAAAGATACCCACCATCAAAAGGAAAATCACAGATGAGCCGGCCTGGGTCATAGTAGCTGGAAATTTCCAGGAACATAAGGAGCTTCCGTCGGTATTCTCCCAGCTCTCCTTCCTCCTCACCAGCAGGGACTGGAGCTTTGCCTTTAAAGGAAACCATGCTCAACATGAAAGGATGCTGTTGGGCAGCAATGTGTGGTGTCATCAAGAAAAAATGAAGGGGATGGGGTTCAATGATGTCACCACCATGATTAGAAAGGGCCTCCGTGATGCTTTCCAGTTGGCCTTCTCTTAGTTTATGGTCTCTGTATGGCCCCAAAACATCAGCTTGAGGAAAAAAAAAACCCACCAAGCTGCTTAGAGAAGCTTTCTGATAGACAAATCTGTTCCGTATCAGCACAGCTGTCACTCTGCATACAGATCTACTCCCCCTCCTCCATAGGTGATGCCCAGGAAGGCTCAGAGATGCCCAGATCCAGACACCAGCCCCCAAGTCTCACCTGTGGGGTCACTTAGCTGCCTTGGTGCCTCTGAGGCTCTTCCTGCCCACCTGGGCCTGCAGAGAAAGTCTGCTTCTCTACCCCACCCATGGCCCCCTCGGGTCCCAGCTCACCGCTAAGGCCTGGGGCCACCCCGCATGCTGAAAACTGGTACCTGCGGGGAAGGACAGGAGATACTCCTTCATCAGACCTTGCACCTTCTCGCAGTACAACTGGATCAGGCAGTTGTGGAACCGAGAGCCAGTCTCCTCCCAAACGTGGATGACATGTTCCTGGGGCGAGAATGGTCTGCCTGGTGCCTCCATGCTGTGGCATGGCGTGGCCCAGCCCATTCGCCCAGGCTCCCTCACATCTTTAAGGCCCAAAAGGTCCCATCCAGACTGTCCCCTAATTAAGATTACCATGGGACAGTTCTACAACCCAGCAATATCACGAATTAGCATCTCAATTTCCAATCTAAGCTCCTTTATTAATTCTGTCTCATAATCATCCAAATCAGCCCATGTAATTAAGGTTAAATATTTACATTTTGGTACTTAGGACTGATTTGGTCATCCTGTGGTCACAGTCAAGTCTGGCTGTACAAATGTGGCTCTGGTATGTTTTTCTCCAACATGTTCTCTCCTCTTTTATCTCTCTGTACGTCACCTAGGTTTAGAAGGTAGCATCAAAAAGTGCCATCTCCAGCTTGGTCTACTGGGCTGTCTTCAGAGGAGACTAAAAGAACCCTCTTCTTTACAGTCCTTCCAATCCCCAAGGGACACAAACCCTAATCTGAACTGGCTAATCACTGTCTCTTATAGTCATAGGTCCTGGGTTTGATCGAAACTTATTAGTTCAGATCAAAAAATATCTTACCAGATACGGAATAGCCAGACCCTTAAAATTCTCCACTAAGAAGCCCAGCACTCGGTCTCGTGGCAGAGACTCCACCTCTGGGAGGTCCTCAGTAAATATCTGTTGGAATAAAACCTGAGTTCCAGCAGCAGAACCACCTGATGGCAATCCTTCCAAACATACATGCACACAAGCGTAGGGTCACATGGACAGACAACGAGGCGGGAAGAGCACCTGTGGCCAGTCGGTGTGGGGCAGACTAGGTCTCCTGGCGTCTGCACCAGGCTCTTTCTACTGCACTCCACTGCTGTCCCATGTGTTCCAGTCTTGGAAACACCAGAGAAGTGCACAAACCCTTCCTAGCCCTCCACCCACAACTGTCTAAAATACAGTCAGAACCAACCGTGGTACCCAATAAATCCAAGGGGCTCCGTGATCTACCTTCAGACCATCCTCTGGGAAGTCTCTCAGCACCCACACCGAGTAGGAAAAAATTAAATGCAGATTTTCTGTGCCTAGAGGGAAAAGGAAGACTTGTCAGCAGGTGAAGTCCACCCACTCTGCCCACAGGACCAGGAAGGCAGGTACCCAGGTTGCCCAGGATTTATCATCCAGTGAAGTTAGCTCTGTCCAGTCACTCAGAGATGCTTGGACCTACCAGACTGGCTACACACCAAGGGGCTGTTGTGGTTCCACCACTGGGGGTACTTTCACCCCAGGAGGAACCCAGCTGGGTGAACACAAGGAAGGGAGGGGACTGACCAGCCAGAATCAGGAAGGGAGAGAGGTCAGGTTCACTTGAACACAATCCCCTCCCCTTGCCCCTTCCACGAGCTGGACTCACCCAGATGTTGCAGGTACTGCACTGTCCGCTCATGGCCTTTCAGAGGGGAATTTGCTTTTTTGGACTGGTCCACCAGCACCTGCAGAGCTGGCCATGAAGCCCAAGAATAAGGTCATGAGCTCCTTCCAGAAGGTATATCTCCTTGGAGAGTCATCACACTGTACACAGTTTTCAGCGGGAAAGAGGTCTTTGCAGCAGGCCCCTTTGTCTTGTCACTAATGTTAAACCAGGCACCTATACGCTTACTTATTTCCAGCCCTCGCCCACCTTTCAAATCTTGTGATCACAAAGTACTTTGCCTAACTTGTTTCTTTCAAAGAAGTAGAAATGAAGACTAAGTAAAAACAGATGACCAGATCTCCTCCCTAGCTTCCCCTTCAGTAACCCTGTGAACAAGATGGTAGCTAAAGAAAAATCACAAGAAGTCGACAAGCCCACACACAGTAGGGGATAGGGGGGACTCTGACTCCCTATCCCAATGAGTAACCGATTACATCCCTTTTTCCTTTTAAAAGCTTTCATGGCTGAGCTTTGAAAATCTTCACATGTGGTTTTTGGGGCACTCCACCATCTCCCCAGATTGCCAGCATTCTCATTAAAAGCAACTTTCCTTTGTAACATTTGCCTCTCTCTCGTGTATTGATTTTTCAAGCGGTGAGCAGCCAGACGTGATTCCACAACAAACACCTCAGTAGGCTTCCCCCAGACAAAATACAAGAGACCCTCTAATCACGGATGACCCCTGCCCCGGTCACCTTTCTCGTGGAGCCCCTTCTTCTCGTACAGGATGATCAGCTCGCTGTACTTGTGAGCCTTCTTCAGCACGTGCTCGCTCTCTTCGATGTGGCAGTGATTGTTCTCCAGACGCAGCAAGGGGGCCACCAGGGCCACGTTCGTCTGCAGGAGAGGCAGGACTTCAGCAGAAACTACTTCCTGGGGAGGCCCTTCCTCCCTCAGCCCAGGCCTGCTTCAGGCTGAAACACCAGGCATGCTACACAAGCAAGAGAGAGCAAACAACCTTTCCAGGACTACAGGTAGGAGCTTTCATAGCCTTTATGCTCTTTCACACAACATTTTGTAAGAGTGTGGGGGTGGGGGAGGGGTAAGAGGGGAAAGAAAGGGGAAATTTTCTTTGGGGCACTGTCCCTATTCACCTTGTAGCACCAACCCCAGTCTTGGCAGAGAAGACCAGCCCACTCTAAGATTCTGGGTCAACATCTCGTCTTAAGCCCTCAATTCTAAGAAGCTCAGGTCAAGAGTAGGTGGTTCCTAAGAGCAAATACTTCACTCTTACTAGTGGCAGGGACCCCGGGCTAGGGAAGAGAGAGGATGGCAGGGAGCCGAGTGCTGGGAAAACTCACATGAAGGTAGCACTTGAGCAGGGTGGTGTCAATGATCTGCAGCAGCTTCTTCTTGGATTTGATGGTAGGAGTCCCTTCCATGAGAGGGGAGGTGCTAGACTGGTGATCAGAGTCATTCAGCTTCTTTACCAATTGGCTGCGTTTCTGCCAAGGGCAAAAATGCAGGGTCAAGGCCAGGCTTAAAACTTCCTTTATCATCTGAGCTATCAGGCACTTCAAAATACCTTCAAATCAGCTCACACCTATCCACCCTGATCCCACATTGGCATTTATCAGGGATCAAAAATAAGATGCCTACCAAATCACCAGATACAGTAACAATGATCTACTATTTACTACACACCAGGCACTGTGTCATGCAGTTTATAGATTTATCCTATTTTAAATCTAAAACAAATACAGGTATTATTAGCCCCATTTTATAAGCAAAGAACCCAAGGCACAGATGTTAGCTACCTCATTAGTAACAGAGGCTGACTTCAAATTAGGGTCGGATTCCAAAGGGCTTGTTTTTATTTTTTTTAAATCAACTTTATTGAGGTATGAGTTATATACAATAAAATGTACCCCTGAAAAGTATACTATCAGATGCACTTTGACAGATATATACATGCATGTAGCCACCACCCCAATCAAGGAACAAAACATTTCTACTACCCTTTAAAGTTCCCTTGTGCTCCTCCCAAAGAATCTCACCCACTCCCTATATAACTGATCTGATTTCTATCACTAATGATTACTCTTTCTCTATTTTAGAACTTCAAATGGGCTTTCCAGGTGGCTCAGTGGTAGAGAATCCACCTGCCAATGCAGGAGACACAGGTTTGATCCCTGAGTTGGGAAGATCCCTTGGAGGAGGGCTCACTCCAGTATTCTTGCCTGGAAAATCCCATGAGCAGAGGAACCTGGTGAGCTACAGTCCATGGGATGGCAAAGAGTCAGACTGACTTAGCGACTGAGAATGCATGCTTTCTAGAACTGCATATAATGGAATCATTCAATTTGTACTATTTTGTGTCTGGAATGCCCATGGTCTTATTTATTCTACCATCTCTCTGGCACAAGGCTGATGTCAATTACCTCCACACATTCCAAACTCAGTGGAGAAGGTCGGGGAAGACTGTACTTGGGGTCCTAAAGCTAAGATATTGGAAATAGAGGGTCTTCTGTGATGCTACATGCTTGGGACACTTTCTGCCCCAGGAACCTTTTTCACTTGGCTCATGGACTGTGCAGTGTGCAGAGAGAGGCAAGCTGGTGTGCTCTTTGCAGGCTGCCAGCCAACCATGGAGCCCAATGTCAAGCAAGTGCCAAGATGACAGATGCCTGAGTGGACCTGTGGGACACCCACTGACCCAGAAGCAGGTAGTGGGTAGCTGGCTTACAATTTTCCTAGCAATACTTATGCCCCTCCAGGACACCCCTTACAAGTCTGCAGAACACTTATGGGAAAAAATTTTAATAAGTTCTCTGACTCTGAGTCAGAAAGGATGACATGGTTAGATAGCATCACCAACTCAGTGGACATGAATTTGAGCAAACTCCAGGAGATAGTGAAGGACAGGGAAGCCTGGCATGCTGCAGTCCACACGGTTGCAAAGAGTAGGACATGACTTAGAGACTGAATAACAACTGACTCTGAATGGGTGCATAGGAAAGAAATAACAGCCTTAAGCACGGAAATTTAGGGTTCAGAGACTTCAATGGAGATATTAGTTTTAGTGCTGATCTGAAAATTTCACTTATCTGCCTGTAACAGTAAAGTGAAAATAATTTAAGTCTAAGTACTCCCTCTAACAAAACATGTTATAGAAGAATACTTAATGACAGGGAAGGACTTTCCTAATATATGGCTAAATGCTTTAAAAGTAAGCCATAAAACAGTATATATCTTGATATCCATTTGCAATTTAAAAAATCCGATAAATAAATAAACAAAAATTATTCACAAGTATATATTAAACTCTAGAAGGACAACACTAAAATGTTAATTACTTTTCTCTGGTAGAGCAATAAGCGATTTTTTATTTTTATTTTATACTTTTCTGTGTTTCCCAAGTTTTCTGCATAGAGCAGGTATTTTTTTCCCTAAAATATAACTGTTCCCCCAAAGTTTCTTTAAAACGCTTATTCTTTTCAATCAATTAAACTTTTCTCTTTTTAGTTCCTATAAGAGCTTAGTGTGAATCTACCAGGAACTGAGTATGCTTCCTGGTACTGGGATTTGGCAAAAAAGAGCTCTATTCTATTGTTATAACCCAACAGCCAATACAGGAGACCTAAGAGACACGGGTTCAATCCCTGGGCTGGAAAGATCTGTGGAGGAAGAAATGGCAACCCGGTCCAGTATTCTTGCCTGGAGAATTCCATGGACAGAGGAGCCTGGCAGGCTACAGTCCTTGGGGCTGCAAAGACTGAAGTGACTTAGCAAAATGTGCATTCTACAGTTAAGCAAGGAGGTGAAACAGAAAAAATGCACCCCCCTCAGACTTCTACAGTGTTCACTTCTGGAACATCTGTGGCGTTAAAGAAGCCTCCCCCTTCCCTGCCATAGAGAAGCAGGTACTGAAACTCCCAGGTGAACTCTTCCATATGCTTTGGGATCACACCTACCTGTGTCAGGTAGTCAATTAGAGCTAAGTGAGCCTTCTCCAGCTCAGCCCCAGACAGCACAGGCAGTGGGTTAGGATACTGCAGCTGCTTCCTGTAGTCTGTGGGCAGCAGGTCTGGGTACAGGCCCATCACATGGGTAGGATCTACATGGAAGGTGAACATGATTCCCCAGATAGAAGCACAGCAATTTAGAGAGAAACTAAAACAAGACTATCACTACAGCAAAATAAGTTCCAGATTGACTTTTTTTTAAAATGACTCTTAAGTTTACAAAAACTCAAGCTATACACATATATTTTGAACACTAAACATTATAATGATTGCACGACGCTATTCTAAGATATATATAGAATTAAAAATGAAAATTCATTAACTCACTAAAAGTAAAGAAGTAAAAGGAAAACCTGATAAGACAGTGAAGCTGAAAAGATCACTAGACTTAAAAAATAAGAAGAGTGTGTGTGTGTGTGTGTGTGTGTGTATAAGGAATATTAGTAAAACAAAAACACCAGGCAATAGGCTATGGAATACACTGGTAGCATATATGGCAGAAGATAATAGGTTGATTATATAAAATTAATTCACACAGATTGGTTTAAAAAAACATAGGATTTCATTTGATTAATGGGCAACAGACATGATGACAAGAGAATAATATAAATAAAGGGGAAAATCTAATCCTGGCCAATCAGATTCCTTTGATCTTGAGAAACAGATTTAAGGATGACAAGCAGTATGGCACACACCAACATATACTCAATCTGACACGCTTCTTTTACATAATGTTGATACTCCTCCCCCATGAGGTTCCCTTGTGTGTTCCCTTACCCTAACTTGGAAAGCCCTTGTACATCAACAGAACATGGGGAGAAGTGATCACCCTAAAAGGCACTAAGACTTCTGGCTAGGTCTCTTGGATCACCAACTCCAGGAAAAGCCAGTCACTCTGCATAAGGACATTCAAGCAGCCCTAGAGAAGCCTGTGTGCTGCAACTAGAAGAAGCCTGCACACCACAACAAAGACCCAGCGTAGCCAAAAAAAAAAAAAAAACCTACTGTTGTATCCTACTAAGCTCAGGTCAGTGACTTTTGTCTAGAACTGCAGTCAATAATCTGATTACTAGATGACAAAATACACGTCTGTTGTCTCCAGTGACTTTCTGTTACCTTCCTCTAATGGCAAGGGCAAAGCATCCTGGAAAACTGGAAGTCTGTGTATGTGAATGAAACCAGAGTCATAAGATCAGGGCTGTAAATATATAGTCACATGGCCACCCACAGGATCCTGTTAAGTACAAAGATCAATCTAGATGAGGTTAACTTTCCGCATTCTCAGAAGTCTGATATCATTTCTCCCCATTCTTTCCAGTTTCCCCTCCCTGAGTGTAGTTCCTCATCCCGAGGCCATACCCGCTTGTTACCTGTGCCAAGTTTAGCAAAGACTTGCATGGACTCATCAAAACGCTTCTGGCAGAAGAGGTTGAAGGCATACAAGTTCTTGATGTGATGGATCTGTTGCTGCTTTTCACTGTCGGAATCATCTTTCATTTCCTAAAAAGAGAGTAGAATAGGGAGGTGCTCACTCACTCAACCAACATTTTTTTAGTATCTACCAGGTATCAGACGATATGCTGGAACATGTATATGCCAGAGGGTACAAAGCAGTCACGTGGCTCTGACCCACAGATTGCCCTTACAGTCTAATCATAAGTAACTATGCAATGAAAACACATTAGGACTTCTACAAAATACCTGACCAGTACTCCTGAAAACTGTCAGGATCATGAAAAACAAGGGAAAACTAAGAAATTTCCACAGGTCAGAGGACACTAAGAATGTGTGACACCTAAATCCCTGTGATTTCTGGATTTGAACCTGGAACAGAAAAGGGGACAATTAATGGGAAAACTTAGTGAAATCTGAATGAAGTTTAGGGTTTAGAGAAGAAAAACTGAAACAAAGCAGAGTGAGTGACGATAGAACCACGTGGGCGAGGTGTTCAGGTCAGCCCAGTGTGAACAGTGGGTTCAGGAAGGTTCCCAGGAGGAATGTAAGCTGAGACACAAACGACGAGCTGGAGCTGGCCAGGTGAGGGTGGCAGGTGACAGATGGGGAGGGGAGGGCATCTGAGGCCAAGAGGACAGCACATGTGCAAGACCCTAAAATGACAGAGAGCATGGCGTGCTCACAGGACAGAAGATGTTGACCATAGCTGGCATGATGTTCACAGTCCTGTTCACAGTATAAGCCAAATATCTCTGTTTCTTCCTTTAACCTTCCCCCTCTTCTATCCTTCTTAGCCTCTTCTATCCTTCTTAGCCAATCTTTACCACATTTAACTTCTTCCTTCAAAATGTCTCTCCACGTTTTCCCTTCCTTTCTTTTCCTCTTCTGTTGCTGTCACCCTAATCCAGGCCACCATCGGCACGTGGCTGTGCTTGGGCTAAGCTCTTCTGTTTGGTGCTTTAAAGGCTCTCAAAGCCTGGCACAGTCTCCTTACCTAGGTTATTCCTGTGCCAGTCAGAATGGGCTCCAAGTGTCCTGGAAATACTCGTTTCCACACTTGTTTTCACTTCTAACTTCCCCAGGCTCTGTAACTCTCCCTGTTTCAAGCTCCTGGTCTGACCTATCTTTAAAGAGTCCAACCTTAGGATTCTTTTTCTGGCCTAATAGCAAAGTTCAGTATGTAACTGCCCTCTGAAAGTTTCGTGTATGTCCTCTGATTAATTTAAATGAAAGACAGGTTCCTCAAGAGCCAAGATGACATCAAGCAACCTTCTTCTGTCATAGAGCAGAACACCTAGTAAGTACAGGCCTAGAGAAGAGAAGGGAAAAAAGGAAACCCACTTTCTTCTTCTCTGTTTCATCCGAAGATGAAACAGACAACCAGCAGCAGAAAGAACACTGAGAAGACATTCCTGTTAAGAAAAACGGATGCTAAAAAAGCCATGTGCTACATAATACCCTTTTCATAAAGCTCAAAAACTAGACACATACTCAAGCACACAAATATTTGTAAAATACTATCAAAAAAAATTTAAGGGCATGATAAACACAAAGGTTCACTTAAGACTTTCTTCTCTCTCCTTGCTATTCTCTGGATCTCTGCATTCTGTTGGGTATACCTTTCCCTTTCTCCTTTCCTTGCTTCTCTTCTTTTCTCAGCTACTCGTAAGGCTTCCTGAGACAACCACTTTGCCTTCTTCCATTTCTTTTTCTTGGGAATGGTTTTGGTTACCACCTCCTGTACAATGTTATGAATCCCTGTCCATAGTTCTTCAGGCACTCTTATCTACCAGATCTAGTCCCTTAACTCTAGTCATCACCTCCACTGTATAATCATAAGGAATTTGATTTAGGTCATACCTAAATGGCCTAGTGGTTTTCCCTACTTTCTTCAATTTGAGCCTGAATTTTGCAATAAGGAGCTGATGATCTGAGCCACAGTCAGCCCCAGGTCTTGTTTTTGCTGACTGTATGGAGCTTCTCCATCTTTGGCGGCAAAGAATATAATCAATCTGATTTTGGTATGGACCATCTGGTGATGTCCATGTGTAGAGCTGTCGCTTGTGTTGTTGAAAGAGGATGTTTCATATGACCATTTTGCATTCTCTTGGCAAAACTCTGTTAGCCTTTGCCCTGCTTCACTTTATACTCCAAGGCCAAACTGGTCTGTTACTCCAGGTATCTCTTGACTTCCTACCTTTGCATTCCAGTCCCCTATGATGAAAAGGACATCCTTTTTGATATTAATTCTAGGAGGTCTTATAGGTCTTCACAGAACCGTTCAATTTCATCTTCTTTGGCATTAGTGGTTGGGGCACAGACTTGGATTACTGTGATGCTGAATGGTTTGCTTTGGAAACGAACCGAGATCATTCTGTCATTTTTGGGACTGCAATCAAGTACTGTATTTCAGATTCTTTTGTTGACTATGAGGGCTACTCCATTCCTTCTAAGGGATTCTTGCCCACAGTAGTATAGTGGTCATCTGAATTAAATTCACCCATTCCCATTGTTGGACACAACTGAGCAACTAACATTCCTGTCCATTTTAGTTCACTGATTCCTAAAATGTTGATGTTCACTATTGCCATTTCCTGTTTGACCACATCTAATTTACTTTGATTTATGGACCTAACATTCCAGGTTCCTATGCAATACTGTTCTTTACAGGACTGGACTTAACTTTCACCAAGAGATATAACCACAACTGGGCATCATTTCCGATTTGGCTCAGCCTCTTCATTCTTTCTGGAGCAATTTCTCTGCTCTTCCTCAGTAGTATATTGGACATCTACTGACCTGGGGGGTTCATCTTTCAGTGTCATATCTTTTTGCCTTTTCATACTGTTCATGGGGTTTTCAAGGCAAGAATACTGAAGCAGTTTGCTATTTCCTTCTCCATTAGTCATGTATGGGTGTGAGAGTTGGACCATAAAGAAGGTTGAGCACCCAAGAATTGATGCTTTCGAACTATGGTGCTGGAGAAGATTCTTGAAGGTTCCTTGGACAGCAAGGAGATCAGTCAATCCTAAAGGAAACCAACCCTGAATATTCATTGGAAGGACTGGTGTTGAAGCTGAAGCTCCAATACTCTGGCAACCTGATGTGAAGAGCCAACTCATTGGAAAAGACCCTGATGCTGGGAAAGACTGAGGGCAGGAGGAGAAGGGGACGACAGGATGAGATGGTTGGATGGCATCATTGACTCAATGGACATGAATCTGAGCCAACTCAGGGAGATGGTGAAGGACAGGGAAGCCTGGTGTGCTGCAGTTCATGAGGTCTCAAAGAGTCGGACATGACTTAGCGATAGAACAACAAAAAAACACAAAAGTTAGGATAATGGCTGTGTCTGGAGCACAGCCAGAGGGATGGGATGGGGAGGGATGTACCGGTTACAGAAGTTATTTTGCGGAGGGGTTAGGTGGTGGGTTTATGGGTATTCATTATTTTAAAAATGAAAAATAATTTAGGGCAATAAATGAGTGGGGAAAAAACAGTAAGATGCTAAAATTAAATGGCGCAAGAAAGAAACAATCTATGGGATAGTAAATGTGTCTAAGTAATTAAGACTGGATTTTTGTTTTCAGTCTAGAACTTATACACCCAAAATAAAAGTTCCTCTTCAAAAGTATCCACCACATATGATTATAATCATTGTATTCCAAAATTTATGATCACTGTTTCCCTTTCAGAAATAATTTATAAGATACTCTAAAAACTGAGTTTTCCTACTATTACCTTCATAACAATTGCTTCTCTTAGTAAATTAGCACTGTCTGGTATTAATGCCTAAGTGAGGCTCAAGATGACTTTCAGTTGTTTCAATAAATTCAAATCCACTCTTTCGAGATGACAATAATCACCACTAGGGATGTTTTAAAGAATAAGGCAAGACTTGAAAGTCAATCTTCAAGAAGCATGTTGGCAATAAGAGCACCACTGAAACAAGAGCACGGTCACTACTCAGCCAAGAGCGTGAGTAGCATCCCATGTGAACATTCAAGCGGAGTGACAGCCTGAAGACTGGGGCCCTGCCGCAGGCAGCAACCTGAGGTGGGTTCAGAGTCCCTAAGGAAGGCCTGCTTATCCAAGCCCAGGAGCCTACTTGTGAAAGGGACTCTGGAAGGCTTTGGAGCTGTTGCGTTCAACCAAACTGTAACCTTGACAGTTACGATTGTTATTTTGCTGTCTGTCTTTAATTTTTCAAGGCCATACCATATCTATTCAATTATTTCACTGTCCTATTAATTCTATGAAATACTATTAGTATAACTGGCATTCATTCTACATTTGATAGAGACAGTGAGATTACTTAGAGTTACATAACATAGATACTTTTATGGCAGGGTCTGATCCTGAATCCAAGCCCTCTGACTTTCAGTTCTGTGCTTATTCCACCAGTCCAAGCAAAACATGAACATCTAAACCAAAATCACCTGCCTTGAAGAGTGATGAGGAAGGCAAACTCACACCCAAATCTCAGAAACAAGACTTACTGCGAGCTGCAGAGCCAATTCAAACTGCTTGTCCTGGAGAAGCTGTTGAATTTGGGTCGCCATGGGGACTGGAATGAGTCTCCAGACAAAGTGATTACTGGCCACATAGATAATGTTTGATCTGGAGACAGGGATAAGAGGATTAGCAAGAGAGGGCCAGTTTTATGATGACCCAGATGACTTTAAAATTTTGGAACAAGATGGCAGCTACAGTAAAGAAAGGAATTCCTTACCCGCCCGAAGTAATGAAACGGGGTCTTTGCAGTTCAATGCTCTGGACCAGAAGCCTCGGCTCAAATGTCCGGATTTCCACATATCGAGGCAACACTGCAATGATGTAGGGAGGCTGGTGCTCTGCGCGAGAGAGAACATGTTGAGTTGAGGTTCTCTCTAAGGCTTTAGATTACAGACGTTTCAGCTTCTCATTTCTAAGCTGCACTTGGATCTCCAAGTGGTCCACTAGTCAAATACCAAGCCAGGATCCTGTACTGTGATATACAAAAAAAAAAAAACTGCTTGTCTCAGTGACGCTAAGAGAAATCTCCTGCACAAAAAGGATGCATCTTAGCTTTGCTCAGAGTGACCGGACTCCATTTCTACCGTTTCCCTGAGAGGACTGGGTGAAAGTCAGCGGCTCCTTTCTCATCAGTCACGAAGCCAGGCCAAACCAAGGCCAGTGGCAGCTCCCCTAACGAGTCAGTTGGAGAACAAGGTGACATAACTTCTTTTCATCCTCTTAGGAAAGGCAAGAGGAGGGCAACTTCTTTTAATTTTTTCCTGAAAATTATTCTAAAGAGAAAAATCCACATTTCTGGTCTATGCTATCTCTGCTTGAGATCATCACACTGAAAAGATGCAAAACTCCAAGTGATGCTCAATGGATCACAGAGAAGGCAGCTGGATGGCATTCTCAGTATAACCATTTTCTTACAGGAGGTAATGAGTGTGTCAAATTCATAGGAACAGAAAGTAGTATGGTGCCAGGGCAGGGGGAGAGGAAATGGGTTGATGTTTAATAGGTATAGTTTTAGTTTCACAAGAGGAAAGGCTTTGAAATCTGCACGACAATGTAAAGTAAAGTTAAGTGAAGTCGCTCAGTCGTGTCCAACTCTGTGACCCCATGGACTGTAGCCCACCAGGCTTCTCTGTCCATTTTCCAGGCAAGAGTACTGGAGTGGGTTGCCATTTCCTTCTCCAGGGGATCTTCCCGACCCAGGGCTTGAACCCAGGTCTTCCACATTGCAAGCAGACGCTTTACCCTCTGAGTCATCAGGGAAGCTCAGCACGACAATATAAATATACACAATTCTACTGAACTGTGCACTTAAAAATGGTTATAGTGACAGATTTTATGCTATGTGCTTTTTTTAGCTACAATTAAAAATAATTTTAAATTAGTAAAAAAAAAAAAAATT
>NW_011494831.1:4330998-4429615 GCF_000754665.1 Bison bison bison
AACCTCTAGTTGGGCTCCAAAATCACTGCAGATGGTGACTGCAGCCATGAAATTAAAAGATGCTTAGTCCTTGGAAGGAAAGTTATGACCAACCTAGATAGCATATTCAAAAGCAGAGACATTACTTTGCCAACAAAGGTTCGTTTAGTCAAGGCTATGGTTTTTTCTGTGGTCACATATAGATGTGAGAGTTGGACTGTGAAGAAGGCTGAGCGCTGAAGAATTGATACTTTTGAACTGTGGTGTTGGAGAAGACTCTTGAGAATCCCTTGGACTGCAAGGAGATCCAACCAGTCCATTCTGAAGGAGATCAGCCCTGGGATTTCTTTGGAAGGAATGATGCTAAAGCTGAAACTCCAGTACTTTGGCTACCTCATGCGAAGAGTTGACTCATTGGAAAAGACTCTGATGCTGGGAGGGATTGGGGGCAGGAGAAGAAGGGGACGACAGAGGATGAGATGGCTGGATGGCATCACTGACTCGATGGACATGAGTCTGAGTGAACTCCGGGAGTTGGTGATGGATAGGGAGGCCTGGCGTGCTTCGATTCATGGGGTCACAAAGAGTCGGTCACGACTGAGCAACTGAACTGAACTGAACTAGATGGCATAATTATTATATAAAAATTTAACTTCAAAGAAAATATCTTTAAGAATAGCTTGGTGTGATTAACTTGCTATAAATTTATTTTCTTGTCATTTACTTTCAGATAAAAGACCTTTCATATTATACATGCTATTCATACTCTAAATGAATAGTACAATAAAAGTTCAAAACCAGAAAGGAACTCAGAAATGAGGAAACTGAGGCCTTAGTAATTCCTTCATCAGTTGAAATGCTACTGTTATTATGTTGATATCTTTCATCTCACCAAAAAACAGAATTAAATAACATATTTTCCTTTTTTAATGCTGGCCTCATCTTAAAAAGCTATTATAATTTTCAGCAATTATCCTTCAAATAAAAAATAAATAAAAAAATTTAAAAAGCTATTATAATTTTTTTTCATGTTAATTTATGTAACTATGTAAAACTTCTGTCCTTTTAAAATCTGGCCTACTTTAACGGGGTCTAATTTAACAAAAGAAGCAATCTATTATAGAAACCCTTTTGGTTGTCACATTATGTCATTCATTCAGAGATGGTTTGAATCTGAGTCGTCAAACAGGGCAGACTGGTTGGCATCCAGAAGGCACATGATGAAGGGCGGACAACAACAGTGACTCTTCTGACAGCAACCACTTACTAAGAGGCTAGGATGTTTCAGGCACTGCTCATAGGGAACCAAGACATGAGCACAGAGCTCACAGAGCTCCCACAGGAACAGAGGAGACAGACAACTCATTGCATCCAGTGGGACATGCAGCTCGCATGACAGAGAAACCCGAAGGGATGGTAGGAGCGCCCAGGGGGAAGTGACTAATTCCGCCTGCGGGTCGGAGAAGACCTCTGAGAGGAAGTGTCACTGAGCAGGGGACTTGTCATAAGAGCAGGATGCTGCTGGGCAAAGAAAGGAAGAGGCAACAACCAGACGAAAGCACAGGAATGGGGAGTCTTTTCCAAATGACTGGAGCAATTAGGAAGGAAATCCAAAAAGCAGGGGATGTATGTCTACATATGCGATTCGAGTTGGGAAAGAATCTGCCTGCAATGCAGGAGACCTGGGTTCGATTCCAGGGTTGGGAAGATCCCCTGGAGAAGGAAACGGCAACCCACTCCAGTACTCTTGCTTCTTGCCTGGAGAATCTCATGAACAGAGGAACCTGGCAGGCTACAGTCCAGGGGGTTGCAAGAGTCGGACACGACAGCGACTAAACCACCACCATGGCTGATTCCCTTTACTGTACAACAGAAACTAACACAACACTGTACAGCAACTACATGACAATAAAAATTAAAATTAATTAATAAGATAGTACAATAAAAAAGAATGACTGGAGCCAGGGTACAGCAGTGAAGAGGAGAGCAGAAATACAATCCAAGTTAAAATGGACTCCATTCAGGATGAACGGAGAAATATGTACATCAACATATATATACTATCAGGTATAAGATGGATGATAGCCGGTGAGAAGCTGCTGTGAAGCACAGGGAACCCAGTCTGGCACTCTGTGATGACCTGGAGGGAAGGGATGGGGGGAAGAGAGGGAGGGAATATATGTATAATTAAGGCTGATTTGCCTTGTTATGGCACAAATCAATACAAAAATTAAAAAGAAACAAAAAAACATGTACTCTATTCAGGAAGCTAAGTCTTCTTCCTGTTGAAGGGTATTCTCTCACCCTACCTAGGAAGAATGTGTCCTCCCTGCTCATGTTAAGCCCCTAAACTTGTGAATATACATAACCTTTTTGTTGTTCAGTCACAGTCGTGTCTGACTCTTTGTGATTCCATGAACTACAGCGTGCCAGGCTTTCTTGTCTGTCACCTATCCCAGAGTTTGCTCTAACTTATGTCCATTGCGTCAGTGACGCTCTCCAACCATCTCATCCTCTGTCTTCCCCTTCTCTTCTTGCCCTTGATCTTTACTAGCATCAGGGTCTTTTCAAATGAGTTGGCTCCTTGCATCAGGTGGCCAAAGTGTTGAAGCTTCAGCATCAGTCCTTTCAGTGAGTCCCATAAAATACTGACCTTTTGCTTTATCTTCCTTCTGGTCTGTTCATCTCTAGTCAGCACCAGAATAACCGCTGACGCTTTTATGAATTCTACCATTTAGAAATCTACTGGCCTCTTGGACCTGCGCATGGACCCCTAACAACTGGCCCCCTCCTCATCCCTCCATAATCTACCCCACCTGTTCCATCAGGTCAGTTTCTGGATGCCTGCTCACAAACCAGCATGTCTTCTGCATTTCTGCTCATTTTTTCCTGCTTAAAATGAAAGAAATTTTCCTTCAAGCTAGATCTTAAACTCCCTGCCTAGTCTAGTCCAATTTTAACAAAACTTCTTACTCACTAATTGAACAGTGAACTTCCCCTTTCTCAACTACCAAACCTCAACTCATCCGATTTCATACCCGAAGCAGCATCTCATTTTGTCTCTTTTCCCAAGATGTAATCCTGGCCTCACGAGCGAGGGCCCTTAAAGACAGCAGGCTGGTATGCCCCTCCACAGCAGTAACTAAAATATTTAATATTCACTCTCCCAACTAAAAATGAATTGCTGCGAGCGCGGTCATGGGCTTCCAGGCAGTATCACTGCATAGTGCTGGGAGCCTGAGGCAGGCGTAGGAGCAGAAACACCTGATGTGTGGGGCAGACATACTTTGAATACAATCTGTAGCCTCTAAGCTACAAAAACAAAAGCAGCAATAACCACCACATCAAAAACCTTTTAATGCTGTTATACATACCATAGGACTAAATAATTTCCAATAGTTTACAAGCTTAGTCTATTTGGCAGCAGACAAAATAAAACCATTAAAAAAGAAGGCAGGGTTCCCTGGGGGCTCAGTGGTAAAGAATCTGCTTGCCAATGCAAGAGACACGGGTTCAATCCCTGGTCCAGGAAGATCCGACATGCTGTGAAGCAAATACACCTGTATGTTACAGCTACTGACCCTGTGCTCTAGAGCCTGGGAACCACAACTACTGAAGCCTCTGGACCTAGAGACCCTGCTCTGCAACAAGAGAAGCCATGGAAATGAGAAATCCACGCACAACTAGAGAATAGCTCCTGCCTGCTGCAACTAGAGAAAGAAAAAAAAGCCTGCATAGCAGAGAAGCCCCAGCATGACCAAAAATAAAAAATAAATAAAAAATTTTTTTAATGAATGTAAAAGAAAAGGAAGTAAAAGATAAAAATAGCAGTGGACAATCA
The DNA here is from genome assembly GCF_000754665.1 of Bison bison bison. Classification (NCBI taxonomy): domain Eukaryota; kingdom Metazoa; phylum Chordata; class Mammalia; order Artiodactyla; family Bovidae; genus Bison; species Bison bison. The sequence continues at coordinate 4,334,819 of NW_011494831.1, forward strand.
CTTCCTAAAATGTGCAATTCTGTCTACATTTTCCCCCCTTTAGTCAGAAGTTGGCAAAACCCAGCTTCCTACAAAAGCCACAATAGTCTCCTTTTTTTGTGGGGGGGCCACACCGTGTAGCATGTGGGGCCTTAGCTCTCCGACTGGAGATCAAACCTGTGTCCCCTGCAGCAGAAGCATGGAAGTCCCCAGAATATCCCATTTTTAATAACCCAGAAACCCTTTTCTACTTACAAGAAGGGGAACTGAGAGCAAGTGATGCTGGAAACCAGTCTGCTAAAACTCTGAGTGGAGCCCCAGTCTGCGAAAGTGGCATGGCCCCAGCCCAAAGTGGGGAACAGCAGCCACGAAGGTCTTACCCATGGCCACTGGGATGTCTGTCCAGTTCAGGGCACACTTCTGCGTGCAGATCCCCTCCTCATTGAGCACCACAGTGAGATCATCCTGACCCACAGCTACTTTTCCATCTGCCAGAGGTGCAACTAAGGGTTCCAGCTGTTTTCCTGTTGGGAAGAGCTCTTTGTTGGCCCCCTTTCCATCCACCTACAGGAAGACACAAGTGAGTCACCCAGCATTCTCCAGCCAGAGGTATGAACAAGGAGGGACGGCCTAGAAAAATCAAGTTAAAACCCCAAACCTACAGAGGCCAATAATAGTCCTTATTTGGCATAAAGAAATATTATAGTCTGTTATGACAATTTTTGAACCAGTTCTTTTTTTCTCTAACATGGAGACAAGCATCTAGCTCGGCAGCTAACAGTGTCAAGTGCTAAAGTAACTGGAACTCTCATACGATGCTGGTGAGAACACAAAATGGTATAGTAGCTTCGGCTGTTGGCTTCTTATAAAATTAAATATACACTTACCATGGGACCCGACAATCCCATTCCTAGGCATTTGCTCAGGAGAACTGAAAAACCCATGTTTACATAAAAATCTGTGTGCAAATGTTTATAGTGGCTTTGTTTATAATGGCTAAAAATTGTAAACAACTTTGTCCTTCCATGTAATGGAAGTCATAAGAATATACTGACCCACACACAACACAGATGGATGTCAACCGCATTATGCTAAGTGAAAGAAGCCAGGCTCAAAAGGCTACATACTTTTAAATAGTATGTAGATACTTATAAGTATGTACATACTTATAAATAGTATGATACTATTTATAAGACATTCTGGAAAAGGCAAACTATAAGAGAAGAATAGATCAGTGGTGACTAGAGGTGGGGGTGTGAGAGGAAGGCTGACGTCAGAGGGAAAGCATGAGGAAATTTCTTGGGGTGATGGAACTGTTCTGAATATTTTTTTTGGCTTCAAGGTATGCAGGATCTTAGTCACTCCCTCGATCAGGGATTGAACCTGAACCCCCTGCAGTGGAAGCGTGAAGCCCTAACAACTGGGCCACCAGGGAAGTCCCCAGTTCTGAACCTTGATTGTGGTGGTAGTTACACAACACTAGGCATCTGCCAAAACTCAGAACCACATATCCAAAAGAATGTTACTGTATGTAAATAAAGGAAGTAGTTTTGAATAAACTGGTCCTAAAGCAAGATTCCTCACCCTCAAAACACTCCACTCTCAAGAAGGAGACAGCATACCTAAGGCAGTCAGAGGAATGAGAGCCCTCCTCCAACTTCGGCTCCGGTCCCCCAGCCCGCACAGACATCTCTCCAGAGCCTGTCTGCCCAGGTGCTATATACTGAGTTACAAAGCACTAACTCACCTGGTGGTGGCGGTTTAGTCACTAAGTCATATCTGACTCTTGCAACCCCGTGGACTATAGCCTGACAGGCTCCTCTGTCCATGGGATTTCCCAGGCAAGAATACTGGAGTAGGTGGTCATTCCCTCTCCAGGGGATCTTCCCAACCAAGGGATAGAATCTACATATCCTGTATTGCAGGCAGATTCTTTACCATCTGAGCCACCAGAGAAACCCAGTAACTACCTAGGAGCTTGCAGTTCTGATGCTGATAAAATGAGGCCAGCCCAAGAACATAAATATGGAATGAATACATTCACTAGATAAACAATGAAGAGCGAACACAGCCAAAGTAGGGAAGTGGGAGGTGGGGAGAATCTAGGATTGATTGCCAAGTCTAGATTACGAGAGGGGTATGAAGATAAGGAATTTATATTATTCTATAAAATGAACAGTATACCAACCTGGTCTACATACATATGCACACTGGAGGGAAAAAAACCAGTGTTGTGGATATTTACCACATAGGTTAAGAGAAAAAGCAGGTTACAAAACAATGTGTATAAAATGATATTTTTTGTAAACAGGGAAGATGCCCATTACTAAAAGGTTAACAGTGAGTGGGAGAATTATAGATGACTTACACTTCCTTTACTGTCCTTATCTATTTTCTTATTTTCTATAATAAAAACAAAAGGCTTCCGAAATTAAAAAAAAAAAAATGGAAACAATTTTTACAACAAATATACTATAAGATTTGGGAAGGCAAGAAACTCAAAGTCTCAAAAATACTTAAGTTACTATTAAAATCAGGGCGTTTCCTGGTGGTCTAGTTGTTAGGATTCAGTGCTTTCTCTGCTGTGGTTTGGGTTCAATCACTGGTTGGGGAACTGAGATCCTGCAAACCAGGCAATGCAGCCAAAATTTTTAAAAAACTAAAATTAGTATATAATTCCTAACACGGAAGCCTCAAGACAGCAGCCCATGCTAATGCTACTGGACAGAGCCAAGCAGTCCTAATTATCTAGATACAGCATGTGGATAATTCACTATGTAGAGAACTGAGAGTTGATGCTGTCTGGCTTAAGATACACAGACATCTTATTTGCAAAAGACATTTAGAGCATGGAAAAGAATCAAACATACAAACATAAACCCTGTTACAGCAAAACTCTACCTAACACAGTATCTCTACCTGCAGTTCAGAAGCATATAATCATCTCCCCCAGGTAAATTCACAGTCAACTTCCCCAAAGTAAACTGACGATATTTGCAAAATGGTAAGGTTTACCCTTATTAGGTAGTAGTCTCTCTTGAAGCCCACACAGATAGAATTTTCGCACCATGCCATGGACTTGGGCACATCCGGTACACTAAAGTCCCCCTGGAGAAGAAGAGCAAGTGTTCAACTGAAAAGATGTTAAAGGGGAAAAAAAAACAGGTGACCTTCCTGTTATTCTACTCCCATTCTGCAAAATCACCCTCACCCTCCTCTGAATACAATTCTGTTAGCACAAGACCAGGAAAGCACCCATAATAAAATATGATGAAATGGACAAGGTGCATTTAAGAAGGCTGGTGCACTGGGATGACCCAGAGGATGGTATGGGGAGGGAGGTGGGAGGGGGGTTCAGGATGGGGAACACGTGTACACCTGTGGCAGATTCATGTTGATGTATGGCAAAACCAATACAATATTGTAATTAGCCTTTAATTAAAATAAAAAAAGGTGAAAACCCATTTTGATATAAATCAATCTGTAGAGATGTAGGGCTGTGCTTCCCTTGCCTCTGAAGACCAGGAGACTGACAAATGTGCACGAGTAACTCTTAGGTATTCAGAGCGGAGCATTCATCTGGGGAGAACACTGGGTTCCTGGGCTTCAAAGGAACTGAACAGCCAATCTTTCAAGCTGTGGGTCAACTTAGCAGCAGCTCCAACCCAACCCGCAGACCAGGTAACCGTGGACTTTACCTGCAACTCATGAAATTCCCTGTCTTTCCAGAAATAGAGCTGCAGCTTCTTTTTCACGGCAACACACATCCGCAACACCTCGTCCCCAGTCTCTGCGTGCTGGGAAGAGATACCCAGAGCAAATGAGGATGCGTACACTGATGACTCCAGAACGCGGGGGCGACTGATTCAGAGATTTTCTACCTTGAAATGGCTACTCATCTGAACATTCCTGTCATACAAACTCACGCTGCCAGAGAAGCTGAGCACAGCGCACACCATTCTCTCAAGATGGACTCACACCCAGCGTGCTGAGGAGCGTGTCCTCCTCATGAGCTGCTAGTGAGAGACACCAGCCCCAGCAAACCTCACAGACAGAAGTGGTTTAGAGAAGAAAATCTACACAACTGCTTCCTCCTTTTTTCCTTAAATGTTTCTTGCTCATGGCTGTCAATACCCACAGGGGCAGGGATCAGCCTGTGGCAGTGACGGCAGGCCCGTTTTCAATCCTTTAAAGGAGCTGGGGTGTGGGGGATAGAAAATGCCTACATAAAACAAACCGTGCAGTGTCAGTGTAGACCATAATTGCTAATAAGTGATCAAAGCTGAGTTAGAGGGGTGAGGCAGATTGTGAAGAAGCTAAGAATGATGAGCTGGCAAAAATCGGGAGAAATGTCTTTTCTAAACAGCGAAAACTCCCTAATGACGAAGACTACAATGATACATTTAAAACATGAGTCAATTAATGCCACAGAGCTATGTTCATGTACTGTCACAGTCCTGATTCCTCACTAATGGTTTGTCCATGGCAAGTGTTTTCGGCTTTGGCTAGCTGCCTCCTGAAATACAGCGGTCCGTTGCTAATTAGCACACAACCAGGGAATGCGAATATTCTAGCATCAGGTCACATACTAAGGGGGAGGTTTCTCTAATATGATCCAAAATCAAATAGTCTCTTTGGAACCTCTGCTGAGTTTGGATATCAATATTACATTCTTCCCATCTGCTGGGAGGGATGGTGAGGAAAGACTGTATTGATCAAAGCACAAAGTCAAATTTTATCTTCCTTGCACTTACCTGAAGGTCACATGTGAACAATGATGCTCCCTTTGCCTTGGAAACCGTAGTGATTTGTTGAAATGTCAACAGGTCATGGACGTAAATATTATTTTCTGTTTGGTAGGAGATAAAAACACCACTATAAATTATCACAATTCTCTAGGATAGCCAACTTCAAGACAAAAAAAAAAAGAACTAAATGGCAAATGTTGGTTCAAGACATTATCTTCAGTTTCACTAACATGACTTATTCTGGTCCATGAACAGGTAAAAAAAACAGGTAAGAGGTCACTTAGTCTTCTAAACTTGGATATTTTGTTTCTTTCAATTTGGGCTAGCTTGAGTAAAAGAGCTCTTTAATTTCCAAACAGCACTCTTACACTCGGTCTTTCTCAAATCTGGAAACTCCGGATGTAATATTTGTACAAAAAATTCCTTTTAAAACTACTCACGTTAGGAGGCTCCAATAAGAGAAAGGAAACACCCTATGGATTCTGTAAAAATACATGGCGAGAATTTTTTTTCCTAGCAAAGCAAGCATAATAATTTCACTTGGGCCTTCTAGCTAGTTTTAGGTACTTTAAATGTTTCTCTCTTGACTAGAAACTAAGTTTAAAAGGATTCTACTATTCAGGCCCTGGGCTGAACAAACAGCATGAGGCAAGTTTCTTCTGCTTGTCAAGAAAAGGCCTTACTGGCCACCTCCCATGAAACTGTGGCTTTTCAAACAAGGCCTTTAATAGTCTGGCCCTGATCTCTCACCTGTCTCTAGCCACTCTCCACCATATACCTGAAGTTTGGCCACATCTCAGGGACTTTGCTGAAGCTGTCTCCTCTGCCTTTAATGCTCTGCCGACCTCTGTCTTCCTGCTAAAAATTCTAATCACCCACTAGACACTGCTGCCCCTCCTGTTATTAAGACCCTGTACTTTTTATAAATTTTCACTGGGGCTTGTGTGCCTGCATGCTCAGTTGCTTAGTCATGTCCGACTCTTTGCAACCCTATGGACTGTAGCATGCCAGACTCCTCTGTCCATGGGATTCTCCAGGCAAGAATACTTGAGTGGGTTGCCATGCCCTCCTCCAGGGGATCTTCCCAACCCAGGGATCAAACCTGGATCTCCTGCATTGCAGGTAGATTCCTCTGCTAAGCCACTGGGGAAGCTCGACTGTAACTTATCACACTGTAATATGAGTACTTTCTGTCATTTTGGTCTCAGAATCAGAACCTAAGTTTTAAAGATGGAAACCGTGTCTCATTAAATTTATCTCCCATGTCTAGAGTAAGGCACAATATATACTGAATGAATGAAATGACACTTCTTGGAGAACAGAGCTCAAGATATGGAGGATGTACCTTTACTACCTGTGTACCCTGCTGTATCTGGTGAGGAATGTGTCAGTTTCACTGTTAAATAACAACTATCAAATTAACCATGAAAAGGTTAATCAGCACAGTTTCTGTTTCTTGATATATGAAATACAAATGCAACCCCTTTTCTTACCTAACAAGCTGACCAGAATCTTAAACTGGGAGACCACATGGATCTGGAAAAGAGCAAATCGTTAGATTCAGTTAAACATTTCTGACAAGGTTCAGCGAATGTTCATTTTAACTAAAACTAAAAAGGGACTAAAAAGCCAACATCAATGGCAAGGATCTGACTTATATGCAATCACAATTTCTGCTCATGAAAGAGGATTTCAGGTATGTGATGGATGGACAGATATCCCTGCAGAAACAGGAGGACAGACAGCAGAGGATTCAAAGACGAGTAAATAATTTTACCAAAGTTCTAGCTTTGATCAGGTCTCTTAGACGTTAATATCATGACTTACCTGCTGAATCTTTTTGGAGAAGTTCTTATTGGATTTCTCTAATGTCACTTCAAACCTGTTGCAACCTATGGAAAAGAAACAAACACAGGAATACCTATAAAAAGAACCATGACAAAAAAATGCTGCTCCATGCTGCTCTCCTACATGAATCATAAAAAAAAAAAAAATTCCTGGAAGAACAGAAGTTGGAGATCTAAAAGAGACAGTTGTCTTTACTGAGGACAGTAAGTTGCTTTTAGCTCCAATTTTAGAACAAAGGGTTTCATGCACCTCTTCCTGGCATTAGCAGAAAGGACCACACCACAGTTTACTGAAGCTGCAAGGTACTTATGAGGATTTTATCCCACATAATAGTACCTTGGCAAAGTATTTCATCAAAAGAGTGTAAAAAGTAACAGTCAAATATGGGAGCCCAAGCAATGAATCCCAGCCCAAAGCGTTCTTAGATCTAACTAACTCCCAGCAGCTATCATATGTCCTGCATCACAGGACAGAGCAAATACCATCCCCGGAGCTAAAGCAATTTAATGCTTCTACACTTACTGCCACTCTTGGGTGATGCTACACGTGCTGACACTGTTGCAAAAAAAGGGGGGGAAAGTTACAGGCCTTAAAAACAAGTGAAGCCCATCTTGCTGGGGTGACCAAAATATTTAGCGTCAAAAACCACCAAAGGGTCAAAAGGAGTAACTATCACAGCGATAATAGCAGCTATGATTAACTATGCAACAACTAAGTGCCAGGCTCTGGATTTTAAAATTTATGTGTATTCTCTGTGACCTCACGACCACCCCAAGAAGGAGGATTATTCCAATTTCATCTCTGAGAGACCTGACAGGTCAAGCAGTTAGAGAGCAGCCGGGGAGAGACAGCCCAGAGGCAAACTCAGGGCTGACTTTCCGTGGAGCCTGAGTAAAGCCTGCACCCTGCCACCTGCCTCCCAGCTAGAGGAGAGACTATGTACATTGCTGACCGTGCAAGTCAAGTCAGTGGAGATTCTCTGAGCAGCCACAAAGGCCCACGCCACCAAAGCTGCTCTTACTTCCTCCACATGTCCCTGAGAAGAGGAGATGAAGACGGGGCCCTGAAGTTGTGGGCGATTCAGAAACCTACTCTGTATTACGTCATTACATTTCACAAGGGAAAAAAAATCAGCCATTACTGCTTGATAGAGAGTTCTGTATTTGAAAAGGACATTATTACCTCTAACAATTCTCTTTCTAGGCAGAATTATCTAGGACAGAGAGTCTCACACTTTTTGATCTCAGGACCCATTCATCTTAAAAATTACTGAGGATCAAACTTCTACATGGATTACAGCTTTCAGTGTTCACCATATCAGAAATTAAAACTGAGAAATTTTAAAACATGTATTTTGGTGGGGAGGGGTGCTATCCTGCGTCTTTGTAGCTGCACAGGTTTTTCTCTAGTTGCGGTGGGTAGGGGCTAATCTCTAGTTGTGCTGTGCTGGCTTCTCATTGTGGTGGCTTCTCTTCTTGCTGAGCACAGGCTCCAGGTAGGTGGGCTTCAGTAGTCGAAATTTCCAGGCTCTAGAGCACAGGCTCAATAGTTGTGTTGCAAGGGCTTAGTTGCTCCCCAGCATGTGGGATCTTCCCAGATCAGGGATTGAATTTGTGTCTCCTGCACTGGCAGGTGGATTCTTTACCACTGAAACACTGAGGGAAGCCCCTCAAAAACATGCATTAACTGACTTATAACAGTAATAAGTTCATTACATATTAGCATAAATAATATATTTTTATGAATAACTATTTTTCCAAATTTAAAAGAAAAGTATTGTTTTACACTTTTGTAAATCTCTTTAAGGTCTGGCAGGAGACCCTGGTTCAATTCCTGGGTTGGGAAGATCTGCTGGAGTAGGGATAGGCTACCCACTCCAGTATTCTTGGGCTTCCCTGGTGGCTCAGCTGGTAAAGAATCCACCTGCAATGTGGGAGACCTGGGTCAATCCCTGGGTTGGGAAGATCCCCTGGAGAAGGGAAAAGCTACCCACTCCAGTATTCTGGCCTCAGAATTCCATCGACTGTATAGTCCATGGAGTCACAAAGAGTTGGACACAACTGAGTGACTTTCATTCCACTAACATAAGATAGCTGGCTCTCACATTTATTTCTGCATTTAATCTGTTTTGCTACACTGTATGGTTGAGGTATATGACAAACATCTGTCCTCATGTGGACATGTAGTTGAAAAAGGGAGGAATAGCTTTTTAATAGCTTTTTCAGATAATTGTGGATCTTTGATGCTAGACCAAAACTTGACAAATGGAGATTCTTGCAATCTGGAATCTGAAACCTATTAATGAACTTTTCTGTTACAGTCCATTGGTGTATCTTACATTTTGAATGGCTCTTTTATTCATGCTTTGTTTAGAAAATATTGGTTCACATAGTTATGCAGATTTTCCAAATGTTGACACATTTTGTTACAAGATTGAGAAAAAAAAAAAATCATGCTCAGTGCCCTAGTCTCATCAGAAAAAGCTTTCAGTACTGAGAAGCTGTCAAGTTCATGGGGTTGGATACAGTTTTTCCACAATTCTGATTTTCTCTTGAAAGCTCTAACTTTATGATCAGTAACACTACTGCCAGTTGTTTTCTTTGAAGTGAGAGACTGTTCCATTTTTGAGAAAACATCTACCAAACACCCAAATGCTCTGAAAAACCACAATCTATCTGTTAGTCATTCTGATGCTCCATTAAATAGACGGTCAGCTCAGCTCATTACTCCCAACAATCACATGAGAACTCTTCCATGAGATGGTCACTGGGCTGCATACCTTGCATGCAGCAGAAGGGCTTACTTGTACTTCCCATTATACCACAGAGATTATTGAAGAGGTGTTCTCAACGGCAAGATATAATAAAACTAATACTTTTTACTGCCCCTCACAGAACATGTATGCTTAGTCGCTCAGTCCTGTTCGACTCTTTGCAACCCCATGGACTGCAACCCGACAGGCTCCTCTGTCCATGGGGATTCTCCAGGCAAGAATACTGGAGTGGGTTGCCATGCCCTCCTCAGTACTGGAGTGGGTTGCCATGCCCTCATCAGTACTGGAGTGGGTTGCCATGCCCTCCTGCAGGGGATCGTCCCAACCCAGGGATCAAACCCAGGTCTCCCACATTGCAGGCAGATTCTTAACCGTCTGAGTCACCAGGGGTGAAACTGGCAAAAGAAAAAAAACCACTGTGAGCATACAACTGCTAGGTCAGTGTGGTGCCCCAGTTTTTTTGACACACTGTCATGAACTTGTTTTAAGGGGCAGCAGTTTTAGCTGCCAGTACTTTTAGACCATCAGTGCAAATGTCAATAAACGTCAATGAAAAAATGATAATGCTTTAGTGTTACGGTGTGAACTTAAGTTTTGACATTGTGGATCCTCTGAAAGGATTGTGGGAAACCTCCTGGGGTCTGGAAACTGTCGACTGAAAAAAAATGCACAACCTAAAAGTTGAGAATTATATTTTATTCTGTACACTTGCTCAGGACCTCAGGAAGAGCCAGGATATATAGGCGTTCAGACCGAAAACAAAACCAAACCAGGTGGTCAAACATCAAAAGAACTGCTATTTAAGAAAACCAGACTTCTCAAATTTAGTGCTTTTCTATGTATGGGAAGATACAGGAGTCTGCTGCTAAGTCGCTACAGTCATGTCCGACTCTGTGAGACCCCACAGACGGCAGCCTGCCAGGCTCCCCCGTGCCTGGGATTCTCCAGGCAAGAACACTGGAGTGGGTTGCCATTTCTTTCTCCAATGATGCATGAAAGTGAAAAGTGAAAGTGAAGTCGCTCAGTCATGTCCGACTCTTAGCAACCCCAAGGACTGCAGCCTACCAGGCTCCTCCATCCATGGGATTTTTCAGGCAAGAGTACTGGAGCGGGGAGCCATCGCCTTCTCCAAGTGTCTGGACTCACTGAAATCATTCCTCTGATACACACCTTAACCATTTAAGGCCAGTATACTGTTTTTCAGGCTTCCCAAGTGGTGCTAGTGGTAAAGAACTCACCTGCCGATGCAGGAGACATAAGAGACGTGGGTCGATCCCTGGCTTTGGAAGATACCCTGGAGGAGGGCATGGCAACCCACTCCAGTATTCTTGCATGGAGAATACCATAGACAGAGGAGCCTGGCAGGCTACAGTCCAAGGGGTTGCAAAGAGTCAGAAATGACACAACTGAAGCGATTGAGCACGCAAACACATATACTGTTTTCCTCCCTTCTGAATCCCCTCAGGGTGCACAGTTTGAGGCTGCAGTGGCTGATGGCTTGAGGGTCACACATCCTTTGTCCACTGTTATGGCACGTAACATTTTTCCTTCACAAGACCAAACTGTGCAAACTACTGCTCTAGGGTGAAACATCACTGAAGTAAACATAAAATTGTTAAGACCTTAGATAAGAAGTAATCTAAAGCCTCTGTTTAAGATACCAGTAGACTGAAGTTTCTGAGTCGACTGAAGCCGAGAGATGTTTGTGAACTCACAGGATGGGGACGGCTCAGATCAGATTGGAGTCCAAATCCCGTTCATCCCAGTCTTTCCAGGAAATCTTATTACCCACTCTATCCCTTTCCTCAGAAAGATAGTCTAGTTGAAAACTTATCAAGGTTTTGATAGGGAGAGAGTAAAGGGACAAACTAGGTAATTCAATAGTTAATCCCAGTAGGGGACTGTGAGTAAAGAAAAAAGTATGGGAGACCCCCGTGTAAACTAAAGACCATGCAAGAAAGCAGGTTTGTTTAAGCACGGGTGTGTTAAGCCACCTCAGTCATGTCCAACTGTTTGCAACCCCATGACTGTAGCCTGCCAGGCTCCTCTGTCCAAGGGATTTTCCAGGCAAGAATATTGGAATGGGTTGCAATGTCCTCCTCCAGGGGATCTTTCTGACCCAGAGATCAAACCATGGTCTCTTATGTCTCCTGCATCTGCAGGCGGGTTTTTTACCACTAGCACCACCTGGGAACCACAAAATCAGCCAAGAGAAACAGGAAACATGCCTCCAAACAATAAAACAATGGTGCATGAGACACACATCTTGCCCAGTGAGCTAAATGAATTAATGATTCCTAGGTCACACTTCTCTGCACATACTAAAAACAAAAATATGAGGAAAAAGTGACATTATATTGAAACCTCAGATATGTTGCCATTTTTAGTATATGTTATTGCCTATTTTGTTCCCTTCTATCGCTCCATGATAGTCCCAGTTTGACCACGAAGGACAAGAAAACTCCCTGACCTAGCGTGGAGGAAGAGCAGATGACGGAAGTGTGAGATCTGCTCAAGAATGAGGAAGAAGGTGGCTTTTTCCCCTCTCCCCACTTTTCCTTTGATTAGAAAACTGTAGCCCACTAAGTTCTTGAGGTACAGCACCCTCCCCACCCGATTGTAAGTCTCACAGGTGTCCTATTCTAATAAATCACTCCCTATTTTTTACTGTGCTTCTCGCTGAATTCCTTCTGTGCTGAGATATAAAGGACTGGAACTCCCAAAAAATGCCAACTAGTGGTTTTAGTTTGGAATATCTCAAATGTAGAAATGCAGCTAGTTCCATGGCTGATTCATAGAGGCCCAGGTCTATTTCTGGCTGATAAACAGAACAGAAGTGGCTTAGAACTGAGCTGTTCTCTAAGGGTATATGGAGAAGTGAGGCTTCTAATTAGAGTTTGATTTCCTAACTAAGGTAAGTTAATATTGCTATCCCAGTGACCTGTGGGGAAACTGAGGAAAAGTAACTAACCTGTCAAGGGTTACATGATGAATTGGGGAAGGAACAATCACCACCAGGGTTCCAAGTCAGATTAACATTAACATTACCAGTTTGAGCCTATACTATGTTGAAAAGTTTACTTTTAGAGTCCAGTTTTCAATTCCTCATCACTTATACAGAAATGATATATTAAACAAGTTACTTTATCAGAATGATGGCACAAAGAAGTGATTATCTTTTGGGATAAGAATATTAGATTCTCTTATCTCCCTGCCTTGTACATCATCTGAGCTCACAGTAAAGGGTCAAAACAGAGTTGCTTAATGTTGAATAAAATCAAAGGTAGGTTTAATTTTTAAATTATAGACTGGGTTGATATCACAGAATACAAATATTCTGGCTTTGAAAAATGTAAAGCAAGGGCCAACAAAGTACTGTCTGGGGGGTCAAACCTAGTCCTCCATATGTTTCTATAAATAAAGCTTTGCTGGCACACAGCCACATCCATGCTCTTTTGCTACAGTAGCAGAATAATCATGACAGAGACCTTATGACCTGAAAAGCCCCAAATATTTACTATTTCTGTAAGTAGATAAGATAGGGGCTCCCAGAGAAAGAGAATCAGTCATGGTTTTCTTGACATAAAAGAAGCCATTTTTCTTCCCCTAAGCCATTGTGTAATGTAAACCTGACCACAGTGCTTGTCCCTGCCAGGTCTCAGTAATAATGGTCTTAAGGGAACAAAAGAACAAACCTTTATCAGGCAAGAGAAGTCACAACAGCAAAGACAACAAGCAGGTATCAAGACTCCCAGTTCTGTTTCAATGGTAAAGATTAGCCTACTTTCTTGAGATTTTGCAGAATTTAACACCTGTCCCCACTACCCCCCACCCAAAAAGGATAATGATATTGATCTTCTCAGACCCTCTTGACTTCACTCAACTAAAGCTTCAACTCTCAACTACCCAAGTCCCTTAACTTAAAAAAACTTTCCCAATTTTGCTGCTTGGGGATATGCTGCTTTGGGAAAGATCTCCTGTGTTCTCCTTAGTTGCAACAAGTAATAAATCCTTCCTTCTTCCACTCTCTTTCTTGCTTGTGTCTTTTTGCTCAACACCCACCAAGAGGCGAACCCAGTTTTGGGGTAACATTTAGTCCTTTTTGGGAACAAGTTGGCAGACTATTGATTTAAAGTTAAAAAACTTGAAATGAAATATAGGATGTCTCCTACATACGAACATTCAAGTTGTAAACTTTCAAAGATGCAAACGTGCGTTCCATCAGCGTCAGGTTGTGCTGAAATTGCAGCCTGTGCCCTCCAATTGTGTTAGTTGGGTACCCAGGCCAACTTTGTTGGTCTTACAAACAAACAGGACTTACGAACGTGCTCTTGGAATAGAACTCGTTCATGTGTAGGGGCCTAATTTGATCTTCTGGTTTCCTTTCCTACCCCACCACTGAACTTGACTACCATCCTCCTTCCCTATTATACCAGTGAAGGGAAGCAGAATATACCACCCTGACATATGCTTCTCTGACACAAAGATTATTTTGAGCTGAAGGTAACTGAGGTGCAGCAGATACAAGAAAAGCTCTCTACCCACCCCCATCTGCCAAAGAGCAAGACATAAATTTACAAAGGTCCCTTCTCTCCCCTCTCTACCAAGGGCAACATTTAATTTAGAGACAACTCTAGACCCTTATCAGCCTAGAGACTACACCAGAGCAATCTACCAACAACTTTATCTCCAGCTAGTTTCCCCATATATTTGCCTTCCCATAATTTGCCACTCTAGAAACTCAAAGTCCTCTTCCTTTGTCTTGGTGCTTCTCTGATTTACAGCTCCTCATCCAGTCAACCTAAGATGGGTAAGAGTAAAAAAGAATTCTTTCCTCCCTTACACCCGGTAAGATGCTCTTTTTCTCCAATATGTTACCCTTGTTACAAGCTCCAAAGAGAATGCTCTATTTCCACTCTTACAGTAAGCTATTTACTATGGAAAGTTATATATCAGGTTGAAAGCCATGAAATTCTGTTTCTTCTAATATAGCCAAATAATGACAATTTTATATGGTTCAACCTACTCTGGCTTTAACAGCTTATTCCTATAGTATGTATCTCCAGGGTATAATATACAAACATAAATTTTCTACAAACAGAACAGAAATAAAATTAGGAAAAGGGAGTGAGATGCTTTTTCCCCACTAGAGGGCACTCTAACAGAATAAACTTCAAATACTTTTAGAGGCTTCCCTGATAGCTCAGTTGGTAAAAGATTCTGCCTGCAATTCAGGAGACCCTGATTCAATTTCTGGGTTGGGAAGTTCCCCTGGAGAAGGGAAAGGCTACCCATTCCAGTATTCTGGCCTGGAGAATTCCGTGGACTGTATAGTCCATGGGGTCGCAAAGAGCTGGACACAACTGAGCGACTTTCACTTTCTACATTTTTACTGACAGAAATATTCAATTAAAGTTTTAGTTTTCCAAGTCCTTGCATCCGACCCCAGGAATTTTGTGAGATACTTTATAGAAGAGGAAACTGACCGTGGAAAGGACCTACTCAGAGTCACATGTCAGAGAAGTAAAGCCTGACTAAACCCAGGTCCTCTCTGCCCTAGCCTGCCCCGAAGAAGTTTAATACGATCTTTAAAATCAACAGCTCCTAACTTTTCTTCCCCTTCTATCACATCATTTACACAAGAATTCTATTCCTGTAATATTTCTTATTTCTGGCCTGAGTCTCCAACAAGTGAGAAGGGAAAACACATCCAGCCCCACCTCCCAGAAGGTGATATGGGAACATAGTCTGAAAAAAAGAGAAAACCCTTGAGAGTCTCACAAGTTTCTCCCCACTCCCCGCTCTTCCACTGTGCTACCACCAACCCCCACTCACCTTTTCAATGGTCCAGTAATCATTGATTTCACAGCTGTATACCAGTTGACTACCTTTTTTTTTTTTTTAACTTGAGTAGTAAGCCACTTCCTGCTTGGTTCTGAAAAGTTGCCACTTACCAACGTCTTTCCGAATCCTATAGAGAAGAAGATGACCTTGTTTTGTTCCAACAAGCAGCCATTCCTCTGAAAAAGAAAAGGACCATCAGCTTTAGTAAGACCCTGTTTCCTTAGTTGGGGCTTATAATCAGAAATCAAAGGGTTGAGAAAATGAGTTGGCTTTGATAATATGTGTTTTGCAAAACTAAGAAATGTTTATATTCAAGAAATGTTTGAGAATCAAATAATTGAAAACAATATTTATTGAAGTAGGTGAGACATATCAGAGAATGAAAAATGCTGCCAGCTTCATTGTTTCAAAATGAAACTGACTAAAAATATGATAGAAGTTTATAAAATCATCAAATGGGTAGCATAAACATAAGACGAGGTATGTTTCCCTGTGCCATAGCACATGAAGCTTACAGGACTATCTCAAAAGATGGTCTAACAGATAGTATCAAGTGTGACAAAGATGTGAAGAAACTAGAATGTTCATACATTGTTCACAGGAAAATAAAATTGCAGCCCTATGGAAAACAATCTCACAGTTTCATAAAAGACTAAACACAGAGTTACTGTATGACCCAGCAATTCCAAAACCCATGGGTATACACATCATAGAAACGAAAACATATGTTCCCACAAAAAATTGTACATAAGTGTTCATAGCAGTGTTATTCACAATAGCCAAAAGGTGGAAACAGCCTAAGTATCCACCAACGGATGGGTGGATAAACAAAATGTGGCATATCCATTCAATGGACTATTCCAGTCATTAAAAGAAATGAAGTGGTGACATATGCTACAATGCGGAAGGATCTGACAATATTATACTAAATGAAAGAAGCTAGACAAAAAAGGCTACATGTTGCATGCTTCTATTATATTACATGAAATGTCCAGGATAGGCAAATCGAGAGACAGTAAGATTAGTGGTTGCCTAGAGCTGGTGGGCTTAAGAAGAATGGGGCTAGTGGGCTTGGGGAAAAAGAAATGGGATTTCTTTTCAGGGTTACAAAAACGTTTTGAAACTGACTGTGGTGATATTTGCACAACTCTGTGAATGTACTGACAACCACCAAATTGTACACTTTAAATGGGTGAGTTGTATGGTATATGAATTATATTCAATAAAGCTCTTACTGAAAAAAAAAAGAAAGAAAGAAAAGATGGGCTTGGTTACTGGTTCTTAAATTTTGATGTGCATCAGAATTATTTGAGGATTTATTAAAATAGATTAGTAGCCCTTGCCCTCAGTTTCTGATTCAGTAGGTCTGGAAGTGGGCCTGGGGATCTGCATTTCTAATAAGTCCCCAGACAATGCTTATAATGTTTGTCTAGAGATAGCATTTTGGGAGACACTGGTCTTGGCTAAAAGTCAAAAGGTTCTGAAAGGACTTAAATAATTACCCTGATAGATTTATATTAAATAATTAAGCTAAATTAAGCATGTACAGATATTTCCTTGGCTTTTTGATGTTGTAACATAAAGGTCACTCATTCCCTTCATAAACTTCTAGATCCTTTGTAAAAGAAAATATTGGATAATGGCATAGACAAATTTTACTGAGGATGCATTGTATTCCGGGAAATGCTAAGCACTTATCACATGCTATAACAACTATCCTTTGAAGTATGCCTTTTTCTTTTTTAAAAGAACTTTTGGCCATACTACATGTGGGATCTTAGTTCCCCAACCAGGGAACTGGTTCCCCTTGCAGTAGAAGCATGGAGTCTTAACCACTGGACCGCCAGGGAAGTTCCAGTATGTCCTTAACTTAAATCTCTATTTTATAGATGAGGAAGTTGAGGCCTAGGGAATAAGTAACTTGTCCAGAGTCACACATTTAGTAAGACATGTGTAGCAGAGACAGGATCCCAACCCCAATTTGTCTTACCCTTAGCCATATGCTGAAAGTGAAAGTTGCTCAGTCGTGTCCAACTCTTTGCGACCCCATGGACTTTCCATGGGATTTTCCAGGCCAGAATACTGGAGTGGGTAGCCTTTCCCTTCTCCAGGGGATCTTCCCAACCCAGGAATCGAACCCAGGTCTCCCACATTGCAGGCAGACTCTTTACCAGCTGAGCCACAAGAAAAGTCCAAGAACACTGGAGTGGGTGGCCTATCCCTTCTCCAGGGGATCTTCCCGACCCAGGAATCAAACCAGGGAGATTTGCAGGCAGATTCTTCACCAACTGAGCTATCAGGGAAGCCCTGATATGAAGCACATGTTATGATGCACTTATTAAGGCATCTCATCTCAAAACAATGGGTGTTAGCCACAGGCTATCTGAAAAGTACGGTTATGTTTATAAAACAGGTCTGGAGCCACTCCAGGTTGATGTCCTTAGTCTTCCAGAAAAAGATAATGACTCTGTCCTCTTTTAGGTTTTAAAGTAAAGGCAAGACACAGAAAGTAAGATAGTGTGCTCTCAATGACATAAGTGGAAACGAGAAATAACACTAGCTCCAGTGGAACACTGGTGATGTATGTCAGAGCAGAACATGGGGCAAAAAACGAGTGCAGTTCACAAGGCCTGCTTTGAAAAACGCATTACGTTTAGAACTTTACTTATATTAATACATATCACTGTACCAAGCAATTGATAATATTAAAGTTGATTTTCAGGACACCCACTAATATTTCAAATACAAATAAAACAAAATTTTTAAAAAATTCACTTACACACAAAAACCTACAGCAAACAGGGCAACATAACGTTCACCATCTTCCCCATCCTCTCCACTGTGACCCCCAAACACCTGCCAGTGTCCGTTTTTCTTTACCTCTTTCAACAGGTGTATCAACTACCCAGGTCTGCAAGGCCTATCAACTCTACCTCTACAAGGTACCTGGCAGCAGCCGTCTCCCAGAGTCCCCGGGGACCCCTCGGCCGGTCTCATGCTGTGTGTCCTTCCGTGTTTGCCGTCTCTGACCTTAAAGCACATCTCCAATGCTGTCAGATCGGGGTTTAAAAAATCCTCATGAAGTTGGACTGCCAAAATATGAAGCCAAACTCCTAAGCATGGTTTCCAAGGGTGTGTTTTCCATTTGTACTGAAATGTTTATTTGCCAATAGACATTTCTATCAAATGTCTACTCTACTGGTGATAAAACGGAATCAAATGAATTTATTGAAAAATTAAAAAAAATTTTAATTGAGGGACTTCCTTGGTGGTCCAGTGGTTAAGAATCTGCTTTGCAAGGCAGAGGACAAGGCTTTGATCCCTGGATGAGGAACTAGGACCCCACATGCCTTGGAGCCTGAGAGCTGCAACGGGAATCCCACATGCAGCAACTAAGACCCAATGCAGCCAAATGAAATAAATAAATATTAAGAGAAAAAACTTCTTAAAAATTTTTTTAATTGAAATTTTATTTGACCTTTCTCAATTATTCCTCTGGAGATGCTGACGAAAATGCATTGATCATACATGCAACGTTTTGAAACACTTTAACTAGTAAAAGCACCACACACATATTCATTTTTAATATTCAAAGTCAAGGAAAACGAGTGCCATCATCCAGACATAACTATGGCATAGAGCTCTGACGAGGCCTGATTTGGTTACAGAAGTCAACGGGTTCTGGTGGCCAGAGAACCAACCCAAGGCCAGAGGACCAACCCAGGCTCAGGTGACCAGAGGACCAACCCACGCATGCTCTATGTCACCAGACAACATAGCCGTGCGTGCAAAACACTGAACGTGAAAAGCCTGCAGGGCAGGCAGAGCATGGGGTAGGTGGACAGTCTCTTCTGTGACTCAACACTGCACGTCAGAAAGTGGAACACACTATACAAACGGGCAACACAGGCAAAAACAAAGGAGAGTCAGCCCTAGAAAACTCCCAATGGCCTAATCCTGAGCCACAGGATCACAGACACCATTCCTCCTGGGAGGGAAGGTGGAGCCCTATAGCTCACAATTACCCTAGCAAAGCTCCCCATTCAATAGTGCTGCTGCTGCTGCTGCTAAGTCGCTTCAGTTGTGTCCGACTCTGTGCAACCCCATAGATGGCAGCCCACCAGGCTCCCCTGTCCCTGGGATTCTCCAGGCAAGAACACTGGAGTGGGTTGCCATTTCCTTCTCCAATGCATGAAAGTGAAAAGTGAAAGTGAAGTCGCTCAGTCGTGTCCGACTCTTAGTGACCCCATGGACTGCAGCCCACCAGGCTCCTCCATCCATGGGATTTTCCAGGCAAGAGTACTGGAGTGGGGTGCCATTGCCTTCTCTGATCCAACAGTGCCGCTCAGTCCAAATGCATGCGATAAACCCCCACTGCTGAACATGGCAGGGAGTACAGAGATGAACAGGGTAGTGCTCACTTCCCTTCTTTGAGTCACAGGGCAAAGAACAGTGTTTCTCAAAGCAGCAGCCCCTAATTCGCTGTGTCAGAATCACTTGGACTTATTAAAAATGCCCAGTCCTGAGCCAAGCTCCCAGAGATTCTGATGCAGTGATTCTGCAGTGGTGCCCTGAAATTTGCATTTTTAAATTTTTTCATTATATGAGAAATTTACCTAATTCCAAAGCTAAAACTATGAGAAGTCCATCCTGTCCACTTCACCTTGTTCTCTTCCTTCTGCTGTAAGTAACCATTTTAATCAACCTTGACTTATTTTTCCATTGTTTCTTTGGAAAACAAATACAAATGATTTGGTATACACACATACAGATACACACACACATACCTACATTTTTTGTTATAGGCTCTGAATATACATTAAAGTTTGAGAACCAAGCTCTAGAATCAGATATGATTTACTGAATTTACCTTGGAAAAACTACTTAAATTTTCAGGTTCTTCCTCTGGAAAATGGAGTTGTTATTAGTACTCAACAATGAAAGCCCTTACTATTAGTCAATTAAACAAATATTTAATAAGTATCCATTATGAGTCAGGAACTCTTCTAGGCACAGTAAATAAACCTATGTACAAAATGAAGTTGTTGCTCTGAAGGAACTTATACTCTAATATGGAATGACAGAGACAATAATAACATAAAATAGCAGTAAGAGGCTTCTATGATAAGATAAGGCTGAGCAAAAGAGTAGCACATTGGTGGATGTGGCATTTTCTTTTATACACAATAGCTCGGGAAGGTCTTGCTGATTTATGTGATATCTCAGCAAACAAAATGAGGAATGAGCCATATATCTAGGACAAGAGACTGTCAGGCAGAGGAAGCAGCAAGTGCAAAGGCCCTGAGATAGTTACATGCTTTTTGTGTTCATGGAACAAGAACGACCATGTAACTAGTAGCAGAGAGGAGCAAGGGATAACACCACAGGGAAAAACCAGGAACATAACTAGAGGCCTGATCATGACAGGTGTTGCCAGTCATGTTAAGGACTTTGGAACTTATTCCAATTGTGATGTGAAGCTACTGGAGGGTTTTGAGTAGAGGAGAGATGCAAATAGATGACGTTTTCAAAGGATCTCTCTACCTCTATGTGGATAGAAGACTGCAAACAGCACAATGGCAAACCCAGGGTGATGAGTCAGAAGACTATTATAGTCATTCAGATGGGAAAGACTGGTGCCTTCATCAACAGCAGTGAACAGTAGAGATGGAGAGAAGCAACTGGATTGTAGAATTTCTCAGGAGGTGGAACAGATAAGATTTGCTGATGGATTGGATGTGGTGTATAAGAGATTAAGAGAAGTCAAGGATAATTCCAAGGCTTTGGGGTTTAGCCAAATGGGTAAACAGAAATGCCATTTCTGTTTGGAGAGATAATGGGATACGGGGGACGGGCACGTTTTGAAGTCAGGAACTGTTTTGGCCACGCAACCAGATATCCAAATGAAGATGCTGAAGAGGCAGCTGGATTCTACAACTCTGGAGTTTGTACGGATTCTACAACTCAGGAGAAGTCTTCCTCCTCCTCCTCATCACCATCAGTATCTTCCTCACTTCCATGTCCCAGAAGATGGGATTATGGTGGTTCTATGACATCATCCAGCTCAAATACTGTCTGGCCCTCCAGAAGCCTGGAGGTTCCTGGATGAACTTTCCACCTAAGGTCACAATGTAGACAGAAGGGGTAAAAACTAGAAACAGCACTATTTACTGCGGCTAAAGCCTGAAAATAAAGTAGTTTTGAGGCACAAGGCAGTAAATGGCCTCTCACAGCCCAATACCTAGGGCATCAATCTCGTAGGCAACAGGTGTTTCTCCTGTTTTGCTGGAGTTTAGACAGGCCAAAAGCTACCTACCATTTCAAAAGCTGTTTCTGGAAAGCACAGGTACAGAAAATCTTTATGGTAACAAACTGCAGTTGGTGAAAGAGCCTGAAATATGTGGACTACTAGTCCCACAGGGTATCAGGGTCAAGGATTCTGACAAGCTAAGTGGAGTGTGGCAAGCGGCTGTATCCATCCTTTTCAGAAACATATGTCCGAGGCTGAGTGAATTAGCCTTCCCTCCATGATCACATATTAGGCAGCATAAGTCTCTGTTATCATTTACCTTGTATTGTAATCTGTTCACATTTCTTTGTCTGCCACTGTGTGTCCCAGGAGCACAGGCACTGTTTCTTACTCATCTTTGGGTTCCTCTTTCTAGCAGAGAGACTGGCCCATGCAGGCACTTAATACACACTTGACAAAGAAACAGGGGAGTGATCCCCTTTGTGCTGAGTGTCAGATCTTTCATGTTTTCAATTTCTTTTTTTTTTTTTCTCCTCTACTTATTTTAAATTTTTACTGAGAGCATTTAATGACAGAAAAGTGGAAGTTTTCTTGAGATACCTGGAGGAAGTAGGATTCTCTCCTTAACCCTAGGGCAGATTGCTGTGGAGGTGGTGACTTTACAAAGTCCCAGAGCTAAACAACCACACTGTTACTGTATAGCACAGGGGCCTATATTCAGTATCTTGTGAAAACCATAACAGAAAAGAAGATGAAAAATAATGTATAATATATGTAAAACTGAATCATTTGCTATACAGTAGAAATTAACACAACAGTGTAAATCAACTATATTTCACAAAATAAAATTGAAAAAAGAGGTCCATGGCAGCTGGGGGAGAGTGGGGGCGGGGGTGCACACATTAATAAGATATGTAGTGAAGGTACCTTACTGAAAAGGATGTGAAGAATTCTGACTGAGTGGCACTGTCCATGACAATGAATAGAATGCCAGCTACCACCAAGATTCCACCAAGCCCATCATGATACTCAGCTCAGTGTAAGATCTGATTAAGGTTCTGAGCCACCTTGATTTCTAGGACCTGGACATTAACAGGAAAGACTGAAATTACTTCTGTTTGGTCTTTGGTTATCAGACACACAAACACTCGTGGATAGGAGCATAATGTTCACAGGAGTCAAGGTTTATTTCAGAAACCATTTGTATTCTAGAACAGAGACACCTGATCTTGCTTTCTGTACTGGCCAATCCCAAGTGGATCATGCAACGTTTTATGGGTTAGGTTTCCTGACAGCCTGAAATGACCCTCTTCTACTTATAGGAGTTAGGTAACTTGGGCATTTTGATTATGAGACAATCAACCACTTGGCTAGATTAAAAGTGGAGAGTAACAAGTTAGCTACAGTAGTTAGAAGTAAGTGATGAGTGGCCATTAAGGGGAAAAAGACATAGCTGCTAACTTGTTCAATGCAAAACAAGCAAACAAAAAGCAAAACAGTGTTGTCTTTCATCTGGAAAACAACACAGTCTGAACGAGTTCAAGCCCCTAGCAGTCTGAAAACTTCTGTGGAACTTTGTTACCCAAACTGAAGACTTATTGGGAACAGAAATGAGCCAAAACTGAGTAGTTAATAAGGAAAGTTCCACCCCCAACTCCCTACCGAGAGCAAGGGCAGGTGAACATCCCTAAAATGCCTGGATCCCCGGAGATCGCCCAAACAGCTCCACCGCCCTCGCTGTCAACAGTGCTCTGCCTCCCCTCATCCTAGGCCCCTCTTGGAGGACACCCGACCAGAGTCCACACAGCCAGAGGCCGTCCACTTCCCTAGCCTCGTGAAAGGTCTCAGCCGCTCCCGCGCTGACCCCACCTGGCCCCTCGTCTCACCCCAGGCAGCCAGACAGTCGATCTGCAGAGGCAGCTTTTCTAGAATCGGCACCGGCTCGAAGGCGTCGTGCATGGCGGCAGGCGCAGTCGCCGCCACAGCCTCAACCGGATTGTGCCGGGTCGGGTGTGGGACCGGAATCAGGACCAGGGAAGAGTGGGGACCTCGGCTACTGGCCCTTGGGCAATAGGGCTATCAACAACACCGGACTTCCTGCAGAGTTAAGCCCGCCCCTTCCGCAGCTGAAGTTCCGCCCCTTCCGCCCCGGTTCCTAGCGCAACCTCCAGGAGTGATCTGGTACCTGGGTTCGCGTTTTTCGCTGGACCATCGTGGAGCCCGAGTGGTCATGGGTTTAACAAGGTGGAAAAGGGATCTTAATCTTTGAACTGTTTTGGGCATCAGAGCATGATGAAGAATTCAGGCTTTGGCGTTAGTTAGACTTGGGATGGAGACCTGTTATTTAGGAAATGAGCTCAGGAGCTGTGGCGTTTAAGAAACAATCTCTAGAAGCCTTAGTTCTGTATCTGGAAAGTGACGGTAGTGTTGTGTACCTAACCTTGTGAGCTTAGCAACAGCTGACATTCTAAGCACTCAATCAATGGTACTTTTAGTATTACCATTATAAACCCAACTAATTCGGAGTAACTTTCCCTTATATTTTATTTTAGGGGCTTATCGAGGCCAGTGGTTCTCAAAGTATGGTCCCTAGGTCAGCATCACCTGGGAACTTGTTAGAAAGGCAGTCCCAGACCTCATCCAGCCCTACTGACTCAAACACTGAAGGCGGGAGGGGTGGGTGGTGATCCAACTGTGTTTTATTAAGTCCCCAAGGTGAGTCCATGAACTTAAAAGTTTGAGAATGAATGCAAGAATGATCTGTATCTGGCCGTTTACCCCCAAGAAAACAGCTAGTATGCTGTGAAGTGAAGCATTTGGTTTAAAGCAAAGTGTAAAAAAAAAAAGGAGTGAGTCTGTGATATAACCATATTAAAAAACAAAAACCCTACAGCCCTGGTCACTTTGTTTCTTCATCTGTAAATGAGGAATACTATCCCATCTTTATCAAATACTGTTTCTGATAATCAAATGAAGTATTTTCAAGTAGTAAGAAACACAAAAATTGCTAAAGAAATCTTGGGGCTAATTTTCCCCATAGGAACCGAACACCTTGAAAATGTAGAATTACCAGCTGTTCTGCTAGAAGGCCTGCTCCTTGTAGTTCCAGTTCAAGACCAAAACAAACAATGTAGACTCTTAAGTTGGTTACAGGCCAATGTGATAATATAAATTCCTTCTGAACCTAGTCTAAGAACTGATACACTACAGCCAATCACATTAACACGTCATGAGAAAATGGAATTACCAGGCTATAGAATTTGTGCTATACACCCCTGCTTGTAACAGTAGGTTTCTGGAAATTTCCAGGCAGTCCGGTGCTTAGGACTTAGCACTTTCACTGTTGGTGGGGGAACTAAGATCCTGCAAGCCATGTGGTGTTTCAAAAAAAAAACGGGGGTTTTTGCCTAGTTTCAAATTGATATCTAACCAGTCTCAAAAATATATGACCAATTATCTTGCTGCATTATGACCACTACTCACTTGCTGAGTTTTGGTGTGGAAGAACAGAAGCACACAAAGTTAATACCAGCTGTTTGCAAATAGGTTAACCCGAGAATAGGCAGTTTGTATTGTTTCTTAAGAGATACTATCTAGGTGATTTTTGTTGTTGTTGTTGTTAATCACCATACCAAACAGCTAGAGAAATGTTATATAAACACTTTAGTGAAGATTGTAGTCACATGGTCACTGATTTTAACAGAAAATAAGACAATATAGAATAAAAACCAAGGAAGGAAAATTCAATGAGAGTGTGGAGAAAGAAGGGTCTTCAGAGAAAGTCTTGGAAAAAAAGTGACAAAAACATGAATTTTGTTAAAACTTTTTAATATTAAAAAGTGGCATGAACTTTCTATGTAGAACAAAAAATCTTGGGAAGGCAAAATTGGACAAAATCATTCGAACAAATAATAGTGCTTCAAATGAATCCCATCACCTTGTGATGTTTCTTATAAACCATCCCTAAGCCAACACCAGATACAAGTACAATCCTAAAAAATGAGCAGCAGTCCAGGGCCTCCACATTATTTCATGCAGAAAAAACCGTTTAAGAAAAGAAGGACCTGTTCCTTTATATTAGCTCCTGCTTCTGAAGCATTATGACCCCTTTAGCAGGGTGCTCGCTCACATGCACTTATGATGGAGTGCCTTTCTGCGTCTAGTGCAACACCCAGGGAAAGGCATGAAGGCAAACAGAGCACTGCCCAGGACTCCACAACGCTGCCCCTGAAGGCTTACAAAACAGTAGTTAAAAGTTCTGGAGTGTGCACCACATTGCCAGCAATGGGATGTGTCACAATAGCAGATGTCAAAAGAGTTAAGCTAATATTTCTCTCTAAAGTACATCTGAAATAGAAAAATCTTTAATATACACCATTTGTAAACAAAATTGCACTTGATTTTGCTTCTTCAAATGATCTAAATCACACTGTAACAGTCTCTCTCTCTCTCCCTTTGTTGTCTGTTGTTGCTCTTTTAATCACTGATAGAACTGTGGCTCCTTAACGCAGGACTTTTTTTTTTTCCCCCTCTAAACTACCTCTGCAAGATTTAACCTTGGCTTCCCAGGAAACGCAAAGATAATTAACAATTTCACCCATCACCTATGTAATTCCCTAAATAAATAAAAATTACAGGCAGTTGCTCCTGGATATTACATATTATGGCGTTGATGTCACAGTTCTTCAGAGGATGTTAAATTTTTTAGTTTGACAGATTAAACAATTTAAACATTATAGAAGGTTTAGGAACAACATACACAAGTTGCATAAACATCCATGTCAGGGTGTGGGAGGGAAAGGGGCATCAATGCTGCAAATGAAAAACTTGTAGATTCTTTTCATCCTATGAACTTGTTTTCAAGAGAATATTCTCCTTGTTCCAACACCTCTCACCAGCTCCAGTGCAAAAAGATCAAGGAACAGATCAAGATCTCATTGCCTCCTTTAATCCCATGGAGCAGTGCAGTGACTAACACAGAAGCTGATCTCTTTCCAGGTCCTAGCGATCCTCAGTTGCAAATCTTCCCATTCTTTACTCCATTTTGGATCTTTCGAAGTGCGTGATCATTCGTTCCTAGGGAGGAAAAAGTTATTTTAAGTATATTAATTTTAAATGGTCTACATTCCAAATATCTTTTACAAAAATGATCCCAGGTTTTCTTAAGTACTTGCTTATGTTCATTAGCTATTTAGAGCAATGCTTCCTAATCATCTATGAAGATTTTGAAACATACAGATGTCCAAGTCCAAAGATTAACTGAAGCAAAATCTCTAGGCTTCTGGACAACAAGCCACAAATCAAAAGGAACTGTGTATTTTAGAGTCACTTAAGCTTTAATAAAAATGTGTACCTCCTGTGATTCAGGAATTTAACTTAACGAAAGAGTCAAGGATATGGGCAAAGATTTAGCTTCTACCATCTCTGCTATTGTAACAATACTAGAAAGAATTGTGTCCAAAAATATAAGACTGTATAGACAAACTACAGTATATCCTGATTAAAATTACATTTGATGAAGAAGTTCTAGACATCTGTTGCACAACAATGCACATATAAATTAACACTTTGCACTTGAGAAAGGTTAGAATGGTAGATTTTATGTGTTTTCCATTATAATTTTTTAAAATCATGTAAAGAATTACATTTGATTATAAAACAGTATTTATAATATGCTGTTTCAATTGAAAAGATTAATGTAATACTATTAAATTTCACAGTAACTACACAGGAATTTTACTTTAGTCTTCATTTTTCCCAAACTCTGACAGAACTATAAATCCCTTTGTAATATTATCAATTACATCAGAAAATCTATCCTTTTCACATTTTTTTCTTAGAAATACCCCTCCCTGAAGCTCTCTGTTCTCCTGTTCCATTCTGGACTAACTGCTCTCCAAACCTGTTGCTCAGCTGTCACTGAGAATTTCTTACATCATCATCCTAGGAATTTATCCCTGCCTCTGTGTCAGATCCTTGATTTCCTGGATCCAAAGTCTTTCTCTTTATAGCTCCCTCATATTCATATATTTTATGAATAAACATCTACATAGTAATTTTACTTTAGAATACTTTCTGATTTTATTTTAGAATACATTTCCTGGGAAAGCACACATAGGATGTCAATTATTTTATTTTTTGCATGACTGAAAACATCTTTATTTTATCCCCAATTGATAATTGAGTATAGAATTCTAGTTTGAAAATAATTTTTCTCAGAATTCAAATAACATTGTTCTATTATCTTCTAGCTTCCAATGTTGCTGAAGAGTCTGATGTTGTTGAAGAGTCAGATTCTTCAACTCTAGTCCTTTACCTGTTTCTCTTGTAATTCATTTAAGTTCTTGAACCATTTTTTTATTCAGGAAAATATAAAACCATGAAGTCTGCCACCAAAAGTACTACAATAAACACATATTCCCTGAACAGCACAGCTGGGTTTCACATCCTCAGCCCTCTCTGGTTGAAATATGGACATCCAGAAAGTTGAAGCCAAAAGGGAAGTCCTGAAGGCCAACCCATTATAAGCAGAAGGTGGCGCCCAAGAGAAAGAACTGAGAATACACCACAAAAAGCCAAGTGTTCTGTAAGCAGGCTTGTCTGAATGGTAGAGTTCTCAGTTAATTGAATGCATAGAACAGCTAAGGCATCTGACACTGTGCTGCACCACACAGCAGGTCAGTGGGAAGTGAAGAAACCATTTTTTAACAGTCAATCCAATACAGTAAGTCACAATGGGCAAAGGCTTTTAAAAGGCTTTCTGAAATCAAGATAACCTAAACATTCAGAACATGTCTAGAAGAGGTTTCCATGAACTCAGACTGCAAGTCTTATATAAGACTTCATGAGAAACCTTCTAGACGAAGTGTATGGAACCATATTAGAAGACTAAAAATCAACATAAACATTTTGTTGTTGTTCAGTCTTGAAGTTGTGTCTAACTCTTTGTGACCCCATGGACTGCAACAACATAAACATCAGAAGTATACTAATTATCCTCATTATCTGTAAATAGTGACACAGAGTACTGATAGTAGGTAACAAAACCAGGCCATTACTGAGTCAAATGAATCAGTGTTCTTGAACAAAAGACTGATGACTGCCTATTAAGCCACCAGACACAAAGTTTATGTGTATATTATTTGATTACTAACCTCATCTGAATCCAGAAGGGCTGGAAGTGCTCTACAGAGAGAAAAACAAACTGATAAATGTAAAATAAAGCCATAAATGGTTCATAAAGAATAGTGGAATAATGAGTACAATTTAATGACATTTCAGGAAAAGACAAAAAACCCCACAAGAATCAGTTACTAAAATTGTATGGACTTTAATAGGACCAATGTTTAATTAACATTATAGACATCGAAAGGAACTCAAAAATTCCAAAAGGATTACCCCACTGATTTTAGGAAGACCTATAGCTAAATCTTTCTGAGCAGAAATGTCATCTGAATGAACAATCTGGATTACTTTCATTTGTATTAATACATCATTCCTAGTTTTTAGTTTCTCACATCTTTTAATGTTTTTAATACTTTAAATTATTTCCAATAATTTAATCTTTTACTTTCAGAGTTAACTACAAGCATTCTCATTACTATGTTCTTCAGCTCAATTCATTTAAAATAATAAAATACTACTTTGAGAAAGTATTCTTGTGGTAATGATTCAAAAACTTACACATCTGTCACAGAAGAAGGAACATTTTCTTCTACCCACTTTAAATCATCTTCCTGCTGAGAACACATAAATGCCAGATGTTACTAAAATGCACCAAAATATACATCTCAAGTAAGGATCTAAAGAGGTCTCAATTTAATCTTCTGTCACTCTGAATTAGTATATTCACATAACAGGACTGAAAACATAGAAGTCAAATAATTTAATTTGAAAAAGTAAACTATATATACGAAATATAAAATGGTATCTTATATCCCTAAATGCTTTCTTTTCAATAGTGTAATACCTAGAGTTCTTACTTCATGTAAGCTTTGAGCCTTAAAAATCAAATAAATTGTAAAGTCCTTTTAAATGTTGAGTGAATGCACAGTTCTGAAGAAAAAAAAAAGCTGATTGAAGAAATCTTGATCTTTTTTCTTTAAAAAAAATCAAAGTATAGTTGATTTACAATGCTGTGTTAATTTCTGCTATATGGCAAAATGTTCAGTTACATTCTCTCCATTATGGTTTATCAGAGGATTTTAAAAAATGTTATAATGGAGTATAGTTGAATTTCAATGTTGTGTTAGTTTCAGATGTACAGCAAAGTGAAGCAGTGATACATATATCCACTTGCTTTTAGATTCTTTTCCCTTATAGGCCATTGAAGACTAGTCAGTAGAGTTCCCTGTGCTATATAGTAGGTCCTTGCTGTTTATCCATCCTATATATAACAGCTTGCATTTGCTAATCCCAAACTCTCAATCCTTCCCTCCCCCACCCCTCCCCACTTCCAACCATAAGTCTGTTCTCTATGAGTCTTTTTCTGTTTCATAGATAGGTTTGCTTGTATCATATTTTAGATTCCACATTTAAGTGACATAATACGGTATCTGTCCTTCCCTTTCTGACTTACTTAGTATGGTAATCTGTTCATCCATGTTGCTACAAAGGCCGTTATTTCATTCTTTTTTATGGCTGAGTAGTATTCGATTGCGTGTATGTACTACATCATCTTTAGTCATTCATCCGTTGATGAGTATTTAGGTTGTTTCCATGTCTTGGCTATTGTGAATAGTGCTGCTATGCACATGGGAGGGGGAGTGCCTGTATCTTTTTGAATTATGTTTTGTCTGGAAACATGCCCAAGGGTGAGATCCCTGGGTCATATGGTAACCCTTTCAGGAGCCTCCATACTGTTCTCCATAGTGGCTGTACCAATTTACATTCTCAACAACAATGCAGGAGGGTTCACTTTTCTCCACACCCTTTCCAGCATTTGTTATTTGCAGACTTTTTTATGGTGGCCATTCTGACAAGAATGAGGTAATATCTCATTATAGTTCTGAAAAAATCTTGATCTTTACTACAAAAAAAGACCACCTTAGGTTATTAATGAGGCTATGATTACACTGATGAAAACCATTACACAAAAACATCAGTATGGTCTGGAACTTTTTTAGGACATAGCAGAATCTCTTGCTATCTCTGTTTTTAAAAATGTTAATTATACAATAGGTTAAAAAAAAATCACTAAGACCTGTACATAACTGCTAAGCTCCACCAAGAGTTAGAGGAGAGGGCAAAAAGAAAAGATATCATACTTACTGCTTTATTTACTTTACTATTTCCATTTGGTTCTTGTTTGGTACTTCTCATTTTCATCCCTTCTGTAGAAGAAAAAAAAATAAATATGGTTAACTATGTCAGTGACCACACTGACAGCAAAAATATATCAAGACCTTCATTTTAAGCTTACTGACACTAAATTATACTACAGGTAAGTTTCTTCATCTTTACATTTGTGCTGGAAAGTTCAAAGTAAAATTTTCAGCTCATCTATAGCACTGGACATTTAATGTGCCATTAATCACTGAACATCTTTAGATGAAGTTTCATCTAAAGACTGATACCCTTACTTTTGCTTTCCTCTAACTTTACCACATACCCAACTGAAGAATAACATGTTATAAAAGAGTAAACGTACTTATATCAAAGTCTCTTGATTTTGATACTCACAATGTTATACTTCATTTACTCTATTTCTAAAAACCAGAAAAGAATATTAAAAGCACAAATAAAAGGTGAATTTTATCACTACCAAAGCTTTCTTTCAGCATAGGTTCCTTTTGTTCATCCTCCTCCTCTTCCTCAGACAATGGTGAAAAGGCAAACCTGACAGAACAAAGGTAGAACAGAAGGGAAAAATCAGAAAAGGAAAAACACTATTCCATTATCTGGATTTTACAGGACTAATTATGGAAACCTCAATCACAGTCATTCATAATGTCAGTTTCATGAATAACACAACAGTTCCCTCCCTTCAGAAAGCTCTCAACTGCTGCTCTGAACAAGAGAGAAGCAGGATGGTATCATATTCATGACTGCAGGCTCAGCCACAGGCTACTTGTGACCTTAGACAAGTTCCCTATTCTTCTCTGTGCCCCAGGTTCCTCATCTGTAGATGGGGATAATAATAGAACATTACTGTCATAAAGCAGATAAGTTATTTCAAATAAAGGGCTTAGAACAATACTTCACGGTAAGCAATCAATTAAATGTTCATTTATAAGCATAGGTACCACACAAGGGTAAGCATGTAATTCAAAATTTCAGCCTTCAAACTGGTAGTTATGATTTGGAAAGTCTGATCGTGTTGTGTTCCAAGTAATTTATCTTCCTTCGCAACTTGCAAGAGATTCAGCAAAGCTGCTACTGGATAGGTAATTCTCAGAATGCTTAGCTGTGCACTCATTCTGCACTTTTCATTTTACTGTTGCTTATTATTTTTATTTTCTTGTTTTAAAGTCTCCCTTACATTCCTATAAGCTAGGAATAATAGGGAACACCTAAAACCTGTTCAAGGGTAACTAACAAAAATTCACAATCCCAGCAATCCCAAGGCACTCACTAGTACCGAGTATATGCTGTGTGCCAGTATGTTCTTAAAAGCTCACCTTGTATACACAGAGAGATCTAGCCTTTGCCCCTGACTGATGGGAGGTGATCTCTATGTCCCTGGCATGTCCTGCCTGATACGAGTGTCACTGGTTACCCACTCTGGCTCTGGCCACAGGACAGTCTAACAATGTGATTTGTGTTAAGCTCTCTGATGGTCAAGAATCCACCTGCAATGCAGAAGACGTGGGTTCAATCCCTGGGTTGGGATGATCCCCTAGAAGAGGGCATGGCAACCCACTCCAGTATTCTTGCCTGAAGAATCCGCTCAAACAGAGGAGCTTGGCGGGCTACAGTCCATGGGGTCGCAAAGAGGCGGACACAACTGGGTGACTAAACACAGCACATACTCTGGGGCACACAATATCACTTCCAGTCTCCAGAGGAACTAGCAACTAAAGATCACAGGCTGACCTCCAGGCCCTCCTTGGAGACTGAAGGTTAGCCATTCAGGCAGCAGGTAATCAAACCCCAGTAGTGGCCCACAGGCTCGGCTGAGTTTCCCTCAGCTGGCAATACTCAGTATGTACTGTCGCTGTCACATATACAGTGCAACCAGGAGGAAGGAACACCCTCTGTGACTCCATGGGGAGCAGACAATTGGGAGAGATGCATTTGGACCCCTCCTGGACTCTGTATCGTAAGTCTCTCCTCCAAGCTGATTTTAATGTTTACCCCTTTTCTGTAATAAACTATAGCCATGAACGCAACAGCTTTCAGTGAGTTCTGAGTCCTTTTAGTGAATTATCAAATCTGAACTGGTTCTGCAAACCCCTGAACTTACAACTGTCAAAAGTGAAGACAGTCTTATAGGGACCATTCCCTCAGATTTTGCAGCTTGGCTAACTCCATGTAGCCAGGAACTTTTCTTGGTCTTTGTGGAATGTACTTCTGGTTTGAGGGGTGGGGTATGGAAAGAGAAGGTAGATAGTTCACATAAATAAAGTATATACATTTTAGAAGATAATAAATGCACTGAGAGAAAAAATGGGGCAGAGGAGTATTGGAGGATATAAAAATAAATGTATGTAACTGAGCAGGACCCTCTACCATCTTCCTGGGATAATTCCTCCCCCACTGGCCCCCTCCTCCCTGGCTCCAAATCCTCTGCTGGCCTTTTGTTTGTAGAAAAACTTTCGCTTCCTAGGCCTTCCCCGAATTCCAAAGAAAAAATTCAATCAGAGAAATGAGAAAATGCGGAAGCAAAGGAAAACAGTCAAGCAAGACAAAACAATAATATTTCAGCCATTTAACAAAGTCAAAGACACTTAAGTTCCTCCTTACGGGCTACATATAATAGTCTAAGCCATATCCTTTGAGCTGTTTTTCAGATACTGAAATCCCCACCAGGTGGAACTATGTGCTGCCAGAAGTATAGATCCCAGACTGGTTGGAACCAGAAGGTTGACGGGTACCGACTCCCAATTACCTCGCCTCTAACCCATCAGAAAAATGCCCATGAGCTGACCATGCACCCGTACCCCTGCTCCCTATCTTTAAAACCTCTCTCTGCTCTGGAGTAGGAAATGGCAACCCACTGCAGTATTCTTAGCTAGAAAATAGACAGAGGAGCCTGGCGAGCTAAAAAACACAACAAACAACAACAAAAAACAAAACCTTCTCTGAAAACCACAGGGGAGTTTGGGTCTTTTAAGCCTGGCTGCCCAGACTCGTTGCTTGTGTTCTGCAATAAACACTGTACTTTGCTTCACCACAACCCAGGGTCAGCAGATGGGCCTTATTGTGCACAGGCAAGCAAGCCCAAGTTTGGGTTGGTAAAATGTACAAGGGTATTTATAACATTCTTATAGCTTATTCCTATTTTTAATGTTCCTGTGCATACAAGGTATTTATTTACAGTAATATTTACTATTACAGTAATACAGTAATATTTACTGTTTATTTACAGGCCATTATTTAGATTGAAGCTGGGTTTTTTAAAAAGTATCCATAATTTTTATTTTTCTTTTATCAAGTATAGATTACAATGTTGTGTTAATTTCTTCTGTAAAGAAAAGTGATACAGTTATACATATGTATACGTTCTTTTTTATATCCTTTTCCACTATAGTTTACTATAGAATATAGAATACAGTACCCTGTGCTATACAGTAGGACCTTGCTTATCCATTCTATATATAACAGTTTGCATCCACAGCAGGTCTTTAGAAGGATCTACTTATAATGATGCTCCATGGCTGATGTTCAGTAAGTTGGTACTTGAACTGTTGCCTCGCAGGTTAAGGGTGGACACTGTACCTAGGCTGTCTGTACAATGCAGTCTATAATAAAATGTGCTTTGCTTCTGGGCTTTCGGAATTTTGGTACATATTAGGTACAAAGTGGGGCTTCCCAGGTGGCACTAGTGGTAAAGAACCCACCTGTCAAGGCAGGAGACGTAAGAGACACAGGTTCGACCCATGGGTTGGGAAGAGCCCCTGGAGGAAAGCATAACAACCCACTCCAGTATTCTTGCCTGGAGAATCTCATGGACAGAGGAGCCTGACAGGTTGCACAAAGTCAGGTATGACTGAAGAAACTTGGCAGGCAGGAAGGTACAAGGTGCTTACGTGGCCAGGCCCCAATAATAACCTGAGTGCTGAGTCTCTAATGGTATTCCATGGGCAGAAACATTACTGTATTTTTTGTGTTGGGAAAAGAAGCACGCACGATGTATAAATACTTCCTTAGAGGAGGAGAAGAACATCAGCAAACAAGGATTCTTCTATACTCTACCTGTGTCTTTTTCTCTTGCTGATCTCACCATTTTGCTGTAATAAACTTTGCTCTGGGATTTCCCTGGTGGTCCAGTTGTTAAGAATACCCCTGCAAATGCAGGGAACATGGGTTCCGAACACTGTTCTGGGAGGATTCCACATGCTGCAAGGCAACTAAGCCTGTGCTCCACAACTACTGAACTCACACTCTAGAGCCCACAAGACGCAACTGCTGGGCCTGCGCACTCTAGAACCTGTGCTCTTCACAAAAGAAGCCACCGCAACGAGAAGAAGTCCACGCATGACTACAGAAAGCCCTTGTGCAGCAGTGAAGACCCAGTGCAGCCAAAAATAAAGAACAATTAATCAATTTTTTTTTAAAAAGTACAACTGTATACTGAGTCTCATGAGTCCTTTTAAACATATGTGGCCTTGGGAACCCTGAAACACCCAAAGTGGAAATAGGCCAAATGTATTGTATGTACTGTATTCTATCAATATGAAACAAGTTAATTAATTGTAGTACATCTGTACCATGTAATATAGATAATGCCATCCATGAAAATAGATGGTTTAATTTAAACCAGTTGTCTTGTGCACTCCATAGTGCACTTTGAGTGAGTAAAAGAAGATTCCACATGTGAACAAGGAATATAATGTGGAAGAATACATCACATTAGGCTATTAACACTGCAGTTACAGGGACTGTGCACAATGTACTTTTAAAAAAGGAGAAAGGCAGAGAGGTAAAGCAAACATTTTTTTTAAAAGACTGAAGGGAAAATTCTTGAGTATAGATATAGCCAGCAAATGAGCAGATCAACAGATCAATTTGTAAAGGGAGGTGGCAGCAAAGACTGAGAAGCTGCCAGAAATGATAGAGCAGTGGCCTGCGTAGCACACTGGAAGACAAAGCTTCCAAGGCGGTGGCCTGCAGGGTCTGACCCAGAGTACGAGGAGGCAGTCAGCAGGAGGCCCTGGTCTCTGCGCAGCCTCATTAAGAAAGGCGGCAGAGCCACATGGAAGCTTAACACTTCCTGAGCCCAGGTCCCTTCAGCTCAGTGCAGCCACGAATGCTGAGATAAACGTGCCAAGGGAGAACGAAGAGCAATTTCTGCTCCTGGCCAAGTCAGTCAAGGGGGCAGCACCAGCCACCCTCATCCACCAGGTGCTGATGTCTATATATTTGGGGAATTGCTGGGTATGCCTAACATTAGAGAGCTGGTTAAGGAGAACTCTGCTTCCACATTGCAGCTGCTGATGGCGTTTCCTTGCGGGACATATGCTGAGCACTGAGCTGACGCTCAGAATCTTCCCCTACTCACTGAGGCTCAGAAGGATAAGTTTTGATACCTATCAATCATCAGCCTGGCTGTCAAAGGCGAGTATATTCTACATGCAATACTGTGGAGGCCTGCATCCTGCAGAACGTGTGGCATCTGGAAGGCTCTGAATGTGAACATGCTTCGCCTTCCAGCACAACCAGAGGCTAGAGGCTGATGATATCCAGGCACCAGGACCTCATTATCCAAATATAACCATGTTACTTTGAATTCAAATAAATTTCTATACTGACAATAAAAAGAGTATATATACATATATCAATACATAACATGACAGAGAAATAAATCTATGAGACGTCTATCTATTAAAAAAAAAATTAATGTAAAGCAGGGTCACCAGACCCTTGGTTATACCATCTCAACCTTTTCCCTCTTTGGTGGTACAGTTGTATGATATAAACTCATAACTGTCTAAAGCACAAGAAGAGAGGAGAAAAACAAGGAAAACAAAGGTATAGCTAATAACAAAATAAAGACAGCTAATTCCTAAATAATTGAGATTAGCCTACAGTTAAATAAAGCAAATTCACATATCAATTTTTATTCCACAGTCACTTAAGTTCTCATTTTACCCTTTCTGTTGTTACAGTAAGCTGAGCTAACAAACTATAGAAATTGTTTTCTCCTGGAAAGTAGATAGGTGATACTCCCATTAAAACTGTCACAATCTACTTCCCTTTTATTTACCCATACAAATATTAAAAGAAGATGTCAGAACTGACAAGGACCTCCTATCAATAGGTATCAATTTCCTCCCTCATTATATGAAGAGAAAACTAAAGGCTCAGAGAGATGAAGAGAGGCAGCATGTCAAAAATCACAGCTCAAATTAACAGGAGAGCTAAGACATGAGCCCAATTTCCTAAATATGGACCCACAAAGTATCATTTCCATTATACGACACAGCCCTAACAGTGTCACTCACTGAACCATGCCTAATTGATAACACATTCATTTAGTGGTTATCAGCTTGAATAAGAAGTGTCCCCAAACCTTTGGTTATTCGCTGATGGTCGCCAGAGAACCATGATGACAAAGAGGATCATGGAGAATAGCAACCGCCAAATGGCATCATCCACCCACAGCTCCCGCCAATCCTACCAAAAGGGGAGAAAAAACTTATATATTAATATATCATCTTAACCAGCTGTTCGCAAAGTCCTTTGCAAAGAACAAGAACCACTTATTTATTCATTCAGCTTATATTTACTAAAAGGGCCGGTTATGTGCTAATAAGCACTGTGCCACGTGCTTAGGATACAAAGTAAATGAACCTAATTTCTTTCCTTGTAGTGTTTACTAAAGAAAAAGGCACTAAGCAGACAGAGTACCTGTCAATGCTTCATTATAGCTGAGAATCTTTAGGGAAGGGTTTTTAAACAAGGTAAGAGAAAATAATATCAGATTGTTATTTTTTAATAATTTTCACTTCTATTTATTTAATTTTACCAAAATAGAGCTTTAGCTCCCTCCAAAGAAATGTTACTGGCCATATTCTTTGTGCCCAGATCTTAAGGACATGGTTTTTACTCAGATCAGCATTATTCACACAAACTTAATGCTTAAGACTCTGGATTTCTTGTTTGAGAATCTTCAGTTAAGGCAAGATTGGGTTATGAGAGTCTCTGGTTATCATTTATAAAATTCTCTTGAACTACTGGTATATATCATATATGGTATATATAAAATACTCAGGAGGAGAGAAACATTCTAACTCCCAAAATGAAGACCTAACCCTAATTTTTTATAAAATGCAAACCTTACCACTGTCATCAACATAACTGTCTGTGTACAACAAACGGTACACTGTTCCTAAATGTATGTTGTTTGTTAACTCACCGACTGACAAGTCACTATCCTGAACTTCATGGTTGTCCAGATGATAAACACAATAGATGCTAAAAGGAAATAGAAGAAACAAACCTGGTCAGTGTGAATGCTGGTTTATATCCCCCATTACATCCTTCAATTCTGGTTAAGTGGAATCTCACACATCCTGAACCCCCAAACATGATCACCACACTTTGTTATTTTAACATACTTATTCAATACAAAACTACTTAACTACTCGATATAAGGCCCACGATATGTACTCTTGTCAAAAATTTCTGTACTTAAAGAGTAGTATTGTTTAGTATCTAACTACTTCAGTAACCCTGAGAACTGGAAAAGACAGTAGTGAAAATATGGCTTTTCCCAGCAATATCAATAATTTTTTCCCCTTCCTTTATCCTTAATATTGTAAATGTTAATTTTTTTGTTAGCCAGTCAAATGGGGGGAAAGGGTTGATAAAATGACTGTAAAACAAACACAACTGTTGGTTCCAGTCATAGGCCAGACCTCACTATACTGGTTACAAGAGCCAAAAGGCAAAAAATAAGCCTACTTTGGCTATGGTCTACCTAATGCCTATATTTTACGCATGCTTAGTAACAGACGTGGAAGGAATATAAAGGCAGCATATCCTGACCTAAAATTCTATAACAAGGAAGTATTAATTAATGTCTTCTAAAATAAATATGAATGCTATATGGCACTGAAACTAACTTGCCTCAAGAAAAAAGAATGAATACAGGACAGAGATATACTAAGAACTATATAAGAAAGTAAATGCCATTATTCTTCATCTATTATACTTAAACTAAGTGATTCTCAATCTCTTCTGAACCACAGACCCCTTGGAGAATAACAAAAGCTAAAGACCCCTTTCCTAAGTAAAATGCACAAAACTCTTCTATGTAATTTTAAAGAGCCCACCTATGACCTCTCGGGTTAAGAATCTCTACTCTAAAAGGATCCCGTTTAAACATCAGGAAGACTTACCTGCCACTGCCAAGATAAGTGTGTTGGTGAAATGTCGATACAAAGAGAGTTTTACGATGTTCCTCCTAAGTTTTAATAGCTTCATTGTTTGAGTCAGGCTGATAAATATGTGTTTGAAGGTCAAGGAAATCAACATTCAGAAAAAAACAATAAGCTAGTAAATTAATTCTCAAGTTTCTCTGAGGATCTTATCTTAATGATAAGAGGCCTTACAGCTTGCTTATTCTCAATCTCACAAACACTCCCAGGCCTCACCATGATTAATAGGAAAGTCTTCATTTTCAATGAGATACTGAAGAGAAGATAAAACCAGGATAAAAGGAGAATGGAAAAAGAAAAAAAAAGAAGAGAAAAATTATTAAAA
Source organism: Bison bison bison (assembly GCF_000754665.1). Lineage (NCBI taxonomy): Eukaryota > Metazoa > Chordata > Mammalia > Artiodactyla > Bovidae > Bison > Bison bison. The sequence continues at coordinate 4,374,129 of NW_011494831.1, forward strand.
ATTGAGAAATTAAGATAGGAAGCAGCTTTCTAGAGAAAAAAAAAATGAAAATGAAGACAAATGGAAGAAAATGAAAATGAGTCTCAGGCAAGGGAATAGGAGTCAGCATTATTTTCTCTCTTCCTCTAAGGTTAAGTATCTCTGTTCTCACTGTCCCAGCTAATCCAGCCTAGGGTCATAAATACTTATGACTACAACCTTCTACAGTTCTACACTTAGATTCCTTGTGTAATATTAAGAAAACTACCATCCGCTGCTAGATTGATCCTGAATTAAAAGGATGGTACAATTACAATTGGCTGAGTATTCCAGGCAATTGGCCTCTAAAAGTAATGACTTTCCATTTTCAGAACATTATTCCCAAGGAGGAGTTGCCACAGAAGACAGAAGGGGAACTGATGACTACTAAAGAGGATAGCTGCCCTCATGTCCAACTTTCAGAATGAATAGACACAACAATGAGTGAGCTGGAGCTTGGTCTGTGCTTTGACAAATATCTAGCTGCTACCTAAACATTGCGTTATCTAACTGTTTGGTCTTGTCCCACTTTCCTCTTCATTCCTCCCAATATTTATAGAGGTTCACAAAGCACACTTGAAAGATACTGATGTAGGAAAGCTTGATCATTTGAACCAAAACACTTTAATTTCAAAGATCTTTGATAAATGACAATCTACTTAAATTCATAAAATTATTTTTTTTATATTCAGCCTTTTATGACATTAGTTTATTAAGACAATAATATTGCACAATTATACCTAGGAGCATATAAATAAAAACCAAAAAAAAAAAAAAAAAGACAGAAATCCCAAAACTCAAGTCCTTCATTCAATAGGCCAAATCTCTAATAAATAGTATTTATTTTTAAGAAGCAGGAGAAAAAGAAATTTGTCTGTTGTGTGCTGGTTGACTTCACCTGTAAATGAATCAATATTTACTTCAAAGAGTGGAAGCCTTCAGACAATTCCAAGTCACCTTCTGAACAGGGGTTCAAAACATTTGACCTGTAAGGACTTAAATCTGCTAAACTCATACAGAATTTTAAGAGTCAAATAACCTTATGGAGTTTCAAAACCATATTTTAAGAATCAAAATTTTTTCATAGTTTTCAAAGCATTTAATATTCCTAGAGGCTGAAAGAAATGGCAGAGCAGCCAGTTACTCTAACACTAAGTGGGATGCACAAATTAGTCCAAAATCAAAGTTCATTTTTTAAAAAAGGAGGAGAGGTAGGTGTAAAAAGTAAATAAATAAAAGGAAAGCCAGAAGTTTGTATTTTGTGCTCAGATACAGTCACTGATTTCGGATGCAATTTGAAAAATTAAGAACAAAACAAGAAAACTGCTTACCTCAGGCCTCAGGTTGTTAGACTGAAAATTCCCTAATCCCAGACTAAGGAGTAATCAACAAAACTGGTTTAAAAAAAAAAAATCCTTTACAGAAAGATCATGTTCTCCAAAAGGAGAAAATGGATGGCCATCAAAATAGCCAATGAGAAGGATATCCACCAGCAAAGGGCAGTGTCTAGGAAAGCCAAGGGGATAAAGGCCAAGGAAGCAAGATCAGTCTGGGCCTGCAGACAAAGAAAAAGAGATGGTGAAAAAACAGATGTCCAGAGAGTCATAGAGAAGAAATCAGCACGTGATTCTGCATTTATATAATCAGCTGGAGTGATTTTTGCATTTGAACTGAAAGAAAACAAAGTGGAGTAACACGTGGCACCTACACCATTCTTCCCTTCTGATAAACCATCATGCAGAACATACAGCTGTTAGCACTTCACACAGCCTGTTGACTACAATCTCAACACAGTGAAATATGTTGCTAACTAATAAGGGACAACCAGCATAGAGTTCTTAGCATATTAAGATCCACATTAAGAAGTGACTATACCAGAAACGTTATGGCAGTATATGCTCCCACCCCAACCTATCATTTCCCATCATTTTGATTTTGGCTGTAAATCAAAGACCCTTTTCACATTCAAAACTTTCTGCATCATTTATATACTAAGAATTACTGGTTTCTAGAATTGTATACAATGTATTTTACGAAAAAAGCTCATCTCAAAATAAGATGTAAGGCAAGTAAGTATCTGTCCCCAAAATTATGCTGCTTGTTTTCCTAAGTTTAAGATACTATTTACTTATTCAATCCTAATTACTCAAATCACCAGGGCATTATTGAAAGGATATCCATAAAATAATACAGGCATCAATTGCTGAGAGGGCCAGGTTTATTATCAAAGTCAAGGGATAAGAAAAATACTACAGTAGTAGGAGAAAGAAAATGAAATTGACAGAGGGTTAAAGTTGCTGAAAGTCTAAGAAAATTACATACAGAGGACAGTGCAACTTGAAAACCAAATGTGCATCCACAGTGTTTCATTTGTTGCAAAACTTACTAAGCTCAGTTTAATTGAGAGAAAAGTTTACAGCATTTACCATCTTTAATCTGACAATTTATAACAGAGAGTAATGACCTAGGGAGGCCCACTTCTTCAAATTAAACCAGCTCTAACATAAATTTCTTTATCATATATCTCAGTGCTTTGGTTTTCATCCCTGATAAAGGCATAATTATGGAATTCTCAATAATTATATAAAACATAATCAGTTCAATTTTAAGAAACCTCTGAAATGCACGTCTTGGTTAAGCAAAGAGCACTGTCACTTTAAAACAAAAATTAGATTAACCAGAAAATGCATGATTACAATGCTTGTCACTTATGCAAGAATGGAGCCCACTGCTCCATTGCTGCTTCCCATTGAGAACTAGTAAATAAGCAGTAATTTGGGGGCAGGTGGGAAAGCATTCACTCCTCATCATACATTAAATTTATAAAGCTCTAAGAGATTAAAAAGAAAAATAAATTATACATACGTTTTGGAAACCAGAGCCCAAAGGTGACTTAGAGGAAAACAGTAAAGAAGCCCACAGACACTTCTAATTAACTTCAAGGCAAAAACAAAATGATCACAAAATGGAGAATGATCACAAAAAATCAGATTGAGCAATACTGACCCCAGTAACTCTGAGGACCCCTTCCATGCCAGAGAACAAAAGATAAAGGGCCCCTGCTACCACAACCTTGTGAAGAGTGACTCCAAGGCGAGGCCTAAAGAGGAAGAAAAGAGATAGCTGAGTACAAATGCAACAAACCCCAAGACAAGCTAAGTAATAGAAACTCATGTTGATTAACACAGGCTAACAACTTAACAGAGATAAGCCAGACATACTTGATCTACCCGAAAAAAACCCTCAAATAGATGTATGGTTTTAAATCAAGACAGTAAACACTAGAACTTGAGATCCAGTCCCTTATTACTAAATTTTTCAAAACCTTTTTATTATAGAGAATCCTGAAATATATTCAATAGTATAATGAACCCCTATAAACCCATTATCCACCTCCAAAAGCCATCAACCTACAACTAATCCTGCCTCATGAACATCTCATCCACTTTCCATCCCGCATATTATCCTGATACAAATCCTAGAAATCTTACCTTTTATATATATGTATTTCTGTATATTTTAAACAGATATGGACTTTGAAAAAACATAACCACAATATCATTATCAATCTAAAATTTTTAACAGTTCTTTAATATAGCCAAAATCTTATTAAAACTCATTAAATAGCCTGTTATTATGCTCAAAATTCAACAAAATATGAAAAGTCTGAGTAGCTTCAGTGTCATCCGAGGAAAAATCTTAGACTCTTGAAATTCAAAATACCTTTTAATCGAAATATACATTTTAACAAGACCCCAAGATGATTCATTAGAGCATTATAGTGTGAGATGCACTACCTTAAATCATGTCTACCTAAGCCTTACCAATGCCTATTCTTACATTTTGTTACATGCTAGAAAAACTGCAAATGGACAGGAATTTATCTCCCCACTGGTATTATCTTAGAAATCCAGAATGTTTCCTGGCCTACAGGAAGCAACCACATGCATTAAACAAATAAATAAATTGCAAAAGTGAGAACCCCAATCCCATTTAAAGCAAAACTCTCTTAAATAAACGAATAAATTTTAAAAATTAAGGTCCCCCATTTCTTTAATTCCACTTAAAGCAAAACTCCTTGAAAATAACTACCTATAAAGGAAAGTTATGACCAACCTAGATAGCATATTAAAAAGCAGAGACATTACTTTGCCAACAAAGGTCTGTCTAGTCAAGGCTATGGTTTTTCCAGTAGTCATGTATGGATGTGAGAGTTGGACTGTGAAGAAAACGCTGAAGAATTGATGCTTTTTAACTGTGGTGCTGGAGAAGACTCTTGAGAGTCCCTTGGACTCCAAGGAGATCCAACCAGTCCATTCTAAAGGAGATCAGCCCTGGGTGTTCTTTGGAAGGACTGATGCTAAAGCTGAAACTCCAATACTTTGGCCACATCATGCGAAGAGTTGACTCATTGGAAAGACCCTGATGCTGGGAGGAATCGGGGGCAGGAGGAGAAGGGGATGACAGAGGATGAGATGGCTGGATGGCATCACCGACTCAATGGACATGCTGCTGCTGCTGCTGCTAAGTCGCTTCAATCGTGTCCAACTCTGTGCGACCCCATAGACGGCCTCCTACCAGGCTCCTCTGTCTCTGGGATTCTCCAGGCAAGAACACTGGAGTGGGTTGCCAGGGAGTTGGTGATGGACAGGGAGGCCTGGCGGGCTGCGATTCATAAGGTCGCAAAGAGTTAGACACGACTGGGCAACTGAACTGAACTGAACTGATACCTAATTCCTCTCCCCTATTTAAAAGAATTCCTCCTATTTTCTCTTAAACTCACTCCAATCGAGCTTTCTGTTCTGCTCCTCACCAAAACCATTCTTATTTAAGGTCACTAATATCATTCATGTAGTTTAAAGCCCATGTTCACATCTCAATCCTCTTACTTGACACAATTAATCACTCCCTTCTCGAAACAGTCTTTAGCTTCGTCTCCCACTTCACTGGTCACTTCTATATTTCCTCTGCCCTGAAAAAACCCTGAAGCTGGGGAAGATTGAAAGCAGGAGGAAGAGATGAAAGAGGATGAGATGGCTGGATGGCACCATCGACTCAACGGACGTTGAGTCTGAGCAAACTCTGAGATGATGAAGGACAGAGAAGCCTGCTGTGCTGCAGTCCATGGAGTTGCAAGAAGTTGGACATGACTGAGTAACTGAACTACAACAATTCTACTTCACTTCGTTGACTTCTAAATAATAATAGTTCAAGGGATCAATCCTTTGACCTCTTTATATACACTCACTTCCTTGATGGTCACATCCTATCTCAAGGCTTTAAATAACATCATCTGACCTGTCTCTTGAGAAACCAGTATGCAGGTCAGGAAGCAACAGTTAGAACTGGACATGGAACAACAGACTGGTTCCAAATAGGAAAAGGAGTACGTCAAGGCTGTATATTGTCACCCTGCTTATTTAACTTATATGCAGAGTACATCATGAGAAACGCTGGGCTGGAAGAAGCACAAGCTGGAATCAAGATTGCCGGGAGAAGTATCAGTAACCTCAGATACGCAGACCACACCACACTTATGGCAGAAAGTGAAGAGGAACTAAAAAGCCTCTTGATGAAAATGGAGGAGGAGAGTGAAAAAGTTGGCTTAAAGCTCAACATTCAGAAAATTAAGATCATGGCATCTGGTCCCATCACTTCATGGGAAATGGATGGGGAAACTAGTGGAAACAGTGTCAGACTATTTTTGGGGGCTCCAAAATCACTGCAGATGGTGACCACAGCCATGAAATTAAAAGACACTTATTCCTTGGAAGGAAAGTTATGACCAACCTAGATAGCATATGAAAAAGCAGAGACATTACTTTGCCGACAAACGTCTGTCTAGTCAAGGCTATGGTTTTTCCAGTAGTCATGTATGGATGTGAGAGTTGGACTGTGAAGAAAACTGAGCACCGAAGAATTGATGCTTTTAAACTGTGGTACTGGAGAAGACTCTTGAGAGTTCCTTGGACTGCAAGGAGATCCAACCAGTCCATTCTAAAGGAGATCAGTCCTGGGTGTTCTTTGGAAGGAATGATGCTAAAGCTGAAACTCCAATACTTTGGCCACTCATTGGAAAAGACCCTAATGCTGGGAAGGATTGGGGGCAGGAGGAGAAGGGGACGACAGAGAATGAGATGGCTGGATGGCATCACCGACTCTATGGACATGAGTTTGAGTGAACTCCAGGAGTTGGTGATGGACAGGGAGGCCTGGCGTGCTGTGATTCATGGGGTTGCAAAGAGTCAGACATGGCTGAGCTACTGAAGTGAACTGAACTGATGCCCTGACTGCCAAATTTATCTCTCTGCCCTAATTTTTTCCTCCGACTTCCCTCGTTCGGATATCTGAACTCTTAATCCTGGCTCTACTCCAAATTATTCCACCTAAAATCTTCCTGAACTCAGTTAATGTCACTTCCATCCTTCTACTTGCTTAGGGCAAAACATTAATCGTTGGCATCATCCCTGATTCGTTTTTTTCATATCATGTATTTGCTCTATCAGCAAAGTCCATTTTCTCCATCTTCAAAATATAAAAGAATCTGACCACATCTTAGCATCTCTTCCCCTGGGTGTATATATAGTTCTTTCACTAACCTGGATCTTTTCTTAAATGTCACTAAGTGAAGCCTTCCTTGACCACCATAATTATAATTTCAAGTTCCCCCTCCTGGTTAGAACTTTCTATACCCTTTCCCTGCTTTATCTGCTCACTGACACATTAGATTTTTCACTCAAATACCTTTGTCTGTGCACCAGCCCCCCCATAAATGTAAGCTCCAAGTCTTTTGTTTTCTTGCTGTATCCCTAGGACCTAGAACAAAGTCTAATATATAGAAGGCACCCAAGAACACTCTTCCTATTCAAAAAATCTGATTTTCAAGAATATTTTGGAAGAGTAAAGACAGTAAGTTTACTCTAAAAATTTGATGTTTCAATGTCATTTGCTAAATTGCAGGTTTCCTGTAGATGCTCCTTGAATTCTAACCAGTGAAATCAAACACTAAGGTTTTTCCAACTTCTGCGAATCTACAAAATTTCAGATGTTTTTGACTTCATACCTATCTCTTATATAAACTCTTTCAGAACTACACTGAGAACCTGAAACACTGTTTCAATTTAATCAGCATTTTAATTTGCTCTTCCGTATAGGAAGACAACACTTAAAGGCAATACTTACTTGACTATGCCATATCCCAGACTGACTATGATGACCAGGGTTCGAGCCAGTGAGCGTTTAACTGCAGAAAGCAGCTCTGCAAGGATTAGGGCACCCTGGACTGTGAGAAAGAAAAAAACAGAGAAACACTGCAGCATGTAATCCAAGTTTGGGAAAAGGTGCAATTGTAGACCCAAAATGTAGATTTCTAACATTCTTCAGAACAAACACTGACATCAGTCCTACTTGAAAAGAATACCGATTCTGCCAATGTTTACCAGTAGAAGCTGATATTATTTAGGATCTTCCTCATGTGGATAGTAATCTGGGTGTGTCAATTTACTTTCCCTCTCCACCTCCCACATCACTAAAACCTCAGAATACCTTACCCTATTTGAATAATTTATAGCATCTAAGGAGAATTCCTCCCATTAAAAAAAAAAAAAGTGTGAAATACAGCACAGAAAACACAAACACAGAATTTTCAACTCTTTTTTACATCTATTATTTTCAAGCCATTTCAAAGACTATGGAAAGATCTAATTAGTATATCTTACAATAACGGTTACTAATAATTAAATGAAAAAATAATTATATGTATGGTCTGATGAGAGAACTGAAGTTATCAAAAAACACTTCAGCACAAAACAATTTCTATCATTATCTGTTCACCTTATTAAACCACAAATACTCTTCTATTTTCACGGTATTATTATATTTTACCAAATAGATACCACCCCCACACCTCTAAGGTAGCTTTGAAATCAAGGTGTGTCTTACAATCAATGGCATCTTACAATTAAATTAGTAGTATTTACTTTCTTTCTTATTTCTTAGATGCATGTAATAATGGTACCTTAAAAATCAACAGCAACTAAGATTCAATGATGGTTGAATTCCCAAAATGGCCACTACCGTTTCAACATTTTTTAGTATATTTCAATAAAATTATTCTTAAATCTTCCCTGGTGGCTCAGACGGTAAAGTGTCTGCCTACAATACAGGAGACCTGGGTTCAATCCTTAGGTCAGGAAGATCCTCTGGAGAAGGAAATAATAACCCACTCCAGTACTCTTGCCTGGAAAATCCCACAGACGGAGGAGCCTGGTAGGCTACAGTCCATGGGGTCGCAAAGAGTTGGATATGACTGAGCGACTTACCATACCTTACTCTTAAATTACTGATACCACAAGTTAAGAGATTAAAAACAATGTCACAATCACAGTGATTCTGCTTAAGTTGTTATCATAATCAAGTAACTAAAAAGCTACATCTACTTAATGAGTGCTGACCTTGGGAAAATTGTTCTTTAGTCTCACCTACCAATCACTCACAAACTGTCAAACATTTTTCGGTACATACCAGATTCTCCTTTGTATCGGATGTTTTGAAATTCTGCATAGAAGACGGCTTTCTCAAGCATCCCCAGAAAGATGACAGCACCGATCCAAAACTGGATTCTCAGGAGATCTCTCCAATAGCAAGCAGACCATGCCAGCCACAGAACACCAAACAGGACATATACAATACACATCACCATGAAAAACTGTCATCCAAGTGGGTAAAAGAAAAAAAGAAGGATTAGGGCCAAGAGCCAATTTAGAATCTACACATAGTCCTAACATATTATAAAAAATATACATATTACACCTTCTACTTAAAAAATTTTTATTTATTTCTGTGAAGTTCAATACTAAGATGAAAAAATTGTCTCCTCTTGGGCAGAGGGAGACTGCCTCAGGACTTGTCATCAAGAGTGACCACTCTTCTGTATCAAAAGGTTTTTTTCAGCTCACAATCAAAAATTATTTAAATGAAGACAACACAGAGAGGAAAAAAGGCAAGGCAGGGTTAGGATACTGCTGAAGGCTATGAAACACCAAAGTGGGAAAACTATAAAAGTACAAGGGAAAAACAACAATCATGAACAAAAAGAAACCTGAAAACAGATTAAAGATGTTTTCAGACAGACACAACTGAAAAGGAGAAAGCATCATCATTTAGTCATACTAAGTGGGATCAGAAACTACAGAGTTTTTTAAGTACTCCATTTTGGATCTAAGAGATGTCAAAAGTGAATCAGGTACTCTCCAACTCTAAAATTCTCCAAGTCATTGACTTCTTCCTTTTATAAATGAGAAAACGAGCCATGGAGGGGTTCACTGACACTCCCAAGATCACATTCTAGTAAGAAGTACAGAACTACAAGCAGTATTTTCTGAACTGTTCAGGAACAAGTCTTTAATACTGCCTCAAAACAAGTTAAACACATTTAATGTTGAGGTTAAAGAATTTAAGTTCACTTACAATCATCAGTGGGTATTCTTCAAGCGTGAGGTATTCATAGGGACCTTTCACTTCAACAGTCACTGCCAAAACACAGTCCTCAGAATTAATGTAAAGGATGAAAAAATTAAACAGAAACATCATCTGATATTTGTTTGATGAAATTAATGAAAATTCCATTGGGTAATTTACTTTTAACCATTTCAATCATGAAGTGCTCTGATGGTTCATGCTGTGTCCTGCACAGGTCTCTGGCTCCATCACCATTTTTAGTAGAAAAGTCCTCTGTTCTCATACTCATGTCCTTTAAAGACCAAGATGAATGTATTTCATCCATAAGGCCTGGTGAGCTGCCCAACTGGAACTATTCCTCATCTCCTCTAAACTCCAAACATACTTCACATATGCTTTTTCTTACATCACTAACATGCTTTGCAAAGTACAGGGCTTCATTTCTTCATTCTGTCACCCTCTTTGCCTCTTCTCTCTCCTGGCCTATGTTTTCCTATTGCTTTATTTCTTTTTTACCTACTTCAATTTTACTTAACTTTCCTACTATTAACATATCATTTTCAGAAAGTGCTTAATAATAACAGTGTTTAATGAAGCAAAACAAATAACAGTATCAACAAGAATGTGACAGAGCTGCCTTACTGAAGTAAACCTATAACTACTTTTAAATTGTAACTGATAAAAACTACTTGGATAAATTTTAGGTATGATTAATAAATAAACTGCTTTATCTGAGAAGTGACATCTATCTCCAGATACAGACAATGCAACAAATATTTCTTACCAATTTTTATCAAGCAAAAAGGACATACCACTATTAAAAGTAAGACCCAATTCTTACATGAAGAAAAGGAGCATCCCATATTAGCAATCACAAAAATTTCATAGCCAAACTGGTTAGTAATCTAAACCTTCTTAATTTAATGAAAGAGTAAATATAAATACTTCGTAAATATCTGTCACATTCTCTATTTACTCTACAGCAGAAGTCAGCAAAATACAGTGCATGGGCCAAATTTGGCCAACCATTCCAAAGTTTTATTGGAAAACAATCACATCCACTTACGTACTGTCAATGGCTATATCTACACCACAGGGCAGAGCTGGGTAGTTGCAGCAGAGAGAACATTTACTATCTGGCACTCTAAAGCTAATCCCTGTCCTATACTAAAATATAACACACATTTTCTGAGCACTTACCATGTGACACACATTATGGAAAATTTAGGAGATGGAAAGACGCATGTTTTCTGCCACCAAGTGGATTACCATCCCCAGGTGAGAGGGAGTTGGAAAGCAACAGAGAACTGTCCCCCCTGAGCCAGCCCCAGAAGGATGTATATTTTCTATGACAAAGTAAAAAGCCATCCAGGCAGAGGACATTACATGACGAAAGAAAATGATCATGGCTGTGAAAATGCAGGATACATTTAAAGGACATGTAGTTCTGAGGCTGCACATGGTACTATACAGTAGCATTCTGACACACAGCAGAAGGTAAACTGGAATAATCTGTGAAGTTTTCTAAGTCTTGCTGCAGAATTGGATATTTTATAGGTAAAAGAAAATACCAAAGATTTTAATGAAGGGAAGAAAGAAGATAAAATTGCCTTAAGAGAATTGCAGGGCTCCCACCAAGGGGTACTTAAGTTTTGAGTATCACCTTCTTAGTTCCAAATGACTGATGGATAAAGCAAAAACAAAAAAAGAGAGAGGAAACAAAAAGGACATAAGCTTGAAAAGATAAACAGCTCCACATATCAAAACAGAATAAAAATGCAGAACAGTGACTGAGACTGAACCCATGGTCAAGGTGGACTCTGGGTCCCAAAGTAGTTGAGCATGCAGCTTCTACTAGATCACTGAAAATAGCAGGTGTTCAAGATAAAGGGGGAACAGAACCATCTGATGAATGAAGAGGCTGAAGTGGAGGGAGCAGGGTTTCTTCTCCATCCTTTTCAAAGAAAGAAGGTTCAAAATAAACACTAGCAACTGTTCAATGAGGCTACTGCCCATTAGAAAGCCATGGGTCTGGAGGATATACTGCCAGGTCACCTCTGGTTTGCCTAGATCTGCTATATTCCATATTATTATGGAGAATAAGACCCATCTCTGGTCTTGGGAATTAAACATTCCAGACAAGAATCCATAAAACAAAAGTTTAAAATTAAGTCAAATGAAATAAAAATAAGAATAAAAATTAATGAAAGACAATGAAATAGGAAAATTAACAAAGTAAAAGAGTGGTTAATTGCAATAAAAATATAGTAAAACAGAATCCTAGAAAGATTTTGCAAGTTAAAAAGAGAAGGCATAAAAGCAATACTAAGAATTAAAAAAAATTTTTTCTTTGGTAAAAGAAATATCATTACTAACTTTATGCCAACAAATTTAAAACCTTGAATGACATGGAAAATTTCTCAGGGGGAAGAAAAAAAGAAAAATCCCAATTCAAGGAAAAATAGAAAAACTAAAATATTTATTACTATTAAAGAAAAAAAATCACTTGATTAAAATCTTCATGGGGGAAAAAGAAGAACATCAGGCCAAAACACTATCATAAGTGAGTTCTATCAAACATTTAAGGAATGGATAATTCCATCCTTACCAAAACTGTTCAACAGAATATAAAAACAGGGGGCATTCTTTGATTCATTGCATGAGATTAGCAATAACTTGAACATTAGAACCCATAGAAGATACACAAGAAATTAAAATATTAGGCCAATTTTACTTTGAACATAGACAAAAAACTCTAAATAAAATTCTGGAAAATAGAATCCAGCTACGTGTGTGTGTGTGTGTGTGTGTGTGTGTGTGTGTGTATCAAGGCCAAAAATGGCATCTCAGAAATTCGAGAACAGTTTAGCACTAAAAAATCAGTTAATATAATGCATCACAACAACAGATTAAATGAGGAATCTATATGCTCAATTTAATAAACTCGATTAAAAGATTCCATAAAACTGAGTATTCATTCTTAAAAAAAAAAATCTTGAAACAGAATATTTTGAAAACTCTATAGTAAATATCATACTCAATGGTGAAATGTGCCAATACTGCCAATAAAGTCAGGAGCAAGATAAGGATGTCCACCATCATTGCTTCTATTCAATATTCTACTTGAAAAGGCAGGGAAGGGAAGAAAACTGCAAAAAAGGAAGAAATAAAAAAAAAGAAACTACAGAAAACAAGACTAATTAATAAGTTACTGTAAAATTCCAGGTGATGATTCCCTGAACTGGGTGGCAAAAATAGAAAGGAGAATAGTAAGAAAAACTGAGACATTAAAAAATTATACAAGTCCATTAATTTAAAAATGTCCAAGTCTTGACTTAGTAACTAAATTTTAGTCTGTTGAGAACATGATATTAACTGAAAAAGTTAAAAGCAGGAGTATCAAATGAAGGGAAATGAAATCTAATATCTATATTACACAGTAATAAAATATAAGTGGAGTACCTAAGACTGTATCTTGTTCACACTGGATGCAGAAAAATGTTAATTTCTCTCCCTCAATTTTTCTACTTGACAACATTCTTCATTTATTCCCTCTTTAAAGCAATTTGACACTAGCCACCATACGACACAACCAGACAGTAGTAATACAAGTGATAAAAAGAAACAAAATGTACTTACTGGTAAAAAGAGTACTTCGTGAATTTTCTTTTGATGATTCCTTGGAGGATGATATGCCAACATGTACAATAAAAATGTATGGTGCATCTTGCCAAGTTTTCAATGGATCATGCATTACCTACAGTGGAAAGAAGACATCAAATCTTCCAATCTTAAGAATTGAGAACACAGGTTAATTACAAAATATAAAATTTCATTCCAGAGTGTGCCTAGAAACATGGTCAATTCCTTCACTTTTACTGATTAACACAGTAGGCAAAACAAACAGGCTTACAGTGTGATAAAGTAGATTAGATAATAAATTACTCACATATAACTTTTAATGAGGGAAACCTCAGCTTAAATCACTAAATTGAGTCTCTGTTGTAGCTCAGCTGGTAAAGAATCTGCCTGCAATGCGGGAAACCTGGGTTTGATTCCTGGGTTGTGAAGATGCCCTGGGGAAGGAAAAGGCTATCCAGACGAGTATTCTGGCCTGGAGAATTCCATGGACTGTGTAGTTCTTGGGGTCACAAACAGTCGGACACAACTGGGCAACTTTCACTTCACTTCACTTTTAACCAAGTCATGAAAGGATGCCAGGTTGTATTTTACAGAGATATCCCAAACAAACTAAAGAAATTTAGTTTAAATCACCTGGAAAAAACCACCAATAATGACATCAGTAACTTATAAACACCAATTCCTGAATCTAATTCCCTTCGTTCAATGCCCTTCTCAGGACCACCACAGTTTCTGCTAACAAGGTCTTATATTTATATAAAATATTTGATCTTAGCTAGGCTATATGAAAAGCCAAGAGTCACTGTCCCCCAAAGTCAAGGAAGTAGAATTAATAGCCACCATGCTTGTGGAACTGGTTATCTATTCCAAGGCCAGTTAGTCTGTGCACAGCCTTAGCAAAAAGCCACCAAAGGATTTGTTGCCTTACATACCAGAGAGACTATGGACCTTCAGAAAAGCAAGACTATAACAGAAAGACAAGATAAACACAGAAAATGCTTGGCTGCTTCTTCCTCATGTCTGAAAGGAGGCACCACTACTTAGACTTGCAATTTTTTATTTTCTGGTCTTAAAAGGAAAATTTTTACTTTTAAGTTATTGAAGCAAATGTTCACCAACACAGAATTCTTCTGAAACCAGAAAAAAAGATCTAAAAACAAATACATCTACAAGAATATTCACTACAGCACTGTTTCCAACTGCAGGATAATGAAACATAAAAATGTCCAAAAACAGATAATCTAATAAATTGCAACATATTCATATAATAAAACTCTATGCAGTCATTGAAATAACAATGCCATACAATATTTACTGAACTGGAAAGCTGTCCATCTTATATTGCTAAAATTTTTAAAAAGCTTCAATATAGTACATAACATTCTCATTTTTAATTCAATATAAATATGCAAACAGACAAAATACTAGAAGATAAATGTTTATAATCTATCAGTGTGTGGTAGTATTACAGAAGATTATTTTCTTCTTTTCACTGATGTATATTTTCTAAATAGCTGACAGTGAACAAGAAAAAGCCCAATGGATGCTGTTTAAAAAAAAAAAAACAATTTAATGAAGCTTACCATGCCTAACTTTTTAGGTTAAAATTTTGTACAACTATAATCAGGGGAGAGTGGGGACAATTCCAGAATGGCAGAATAAAGATCCCTGAAAATACACTCCCACCAGTAAAAGCAACAAGAATATGGGTAAAAATTATCAAAATCAACTGAAGACTTGCAACCCATCTGAGATCTGTTTCCTCAAGAAAAGAACCTGAATTTCAGCAAGAAAAGCAAGCCTGTAGTGGTTTTGTTCACCGTAACTTCTTGACCTTTTTCTAAGCTCCTTAAAACCAAAGTTCTCACAATTTTAACAGCTGTGAAAAACAGAAGTTTGGCAGCCAGTGGAAAAGTCTGGTGGTCCCCTAAAGCCCATTCACTAGAGCTGTCTGGTAGGTGATGAAAAGCTCCAATCTCAGGTGTATCTTTTACATGATCTGATTTCAGAGCTCATTCAGTGGGAAGGACCCTGTACCGAGGGAGTTTTCGAAATACTCAGCAGCAACTGTGAAAGATCACAGCTGCCTGAAGTGACATTACCAGGTGAGGCTATCAAGAGGCTGACTAAAAACTTAAAAGGAAAATTTGGAAATAACATGTCCATAGGGGTTTTGAAAAGCTTCGAGATATTCCTGGAAATCTAGAAGGCTCCAAGTACACTCAGGGCTGGGCACATATGTGCCAAATGGTGCACATGTGCCCAATCAAGACCTGAGTAGGCCCTAATTACTCACCCCCACTGATCTCGAGGCTCTATACAAGAAGCAAGTAAAAGTTAAGACAGAGTTCGAAATTGTGAAAGAAGCCAGACATAGGTCACAAATTGTGAGAGAGAGAACAGTGGTTGCCTAGAGCTGGAGGAAAAGAGGAATGAGGAGTGACGGCTAAAGACTACATGGTTACTTTTTGGGGTGATGATGTTTAGAATTAAATAGTGATTGGTGGTCACAGAACTAAAAACCTCTTAACTGTGCATTTTTAAAGGGTAAATTTTGAGATATACTCTTCCAATTATAGTCTATCACAAGATAATTTTAGACGGAGTTCTGGAGTTTAAGAATCTTTCTTAAAAGTTTCTTATTATTTACAAATAATATTTATAGGGTGGTAATTACAAAGCAATATAGACTGACTGTAGCAAACATGGAAAATATAGAAAACACAAAGAAAATAAAAATCACTCACAATATCATCCAGAGATAACCATTATTAACGTTTTGGTATATAGCTTCCATTCTTAAGTTTCTTTTTAAATGTAAGCACAAGATAAGAATTTAAAGTAAACAAACATAAGAACACTAAAATATGTTTGATGCCCTAAATTCCCTACCACACTTACAGTTTTGTCTCCAGTAAAGGTAAGATTTGTTCCATTTTCCTTAGCCTGAAACAGGAAAAAAGAAAATTAGTAAATTAATTCAGAATTTCTACTTTACTCTCAGAAATATGTAACAAGAAAAACAATTACCTCCTGTCTTTCTCCTAACAGAGGCAATCGATGCACAAAATCTCCAGAAAAGCTCTATGAAAGATAAATAAAACTAAAATTAAACAGGTATAATAGCAAAACAAAAACACAGCTCAAAATCCACAGAAAGTTAAAGCAAAACATAGTATAAAAGTAAACAAAATAGTATGACATTAACAGACAAAATATTTCCATTTAACCACAAACAAGTGAATAAAACCTTGCTGGGAACTAAAAAATAACAGCAAACCAAACTGGCCACTCAATTTTTCTATAAGATTATAGATAATGTCATTCTTAACAAAACCTTAGATGGAAGATACATAAATAGGATAAATGGATATCAAGTTCCCCTCTATTTCCAAGGGTGGGGAAACTGTGACTCAAAGCTATAAAGCTTTAGATACAGAAATGGGATCTGAGCCTGACTCTCAACCCTAGGATCCACTGCTTGTTCCATCACAACACACGCCATGCCTGTTACAAAACCTCCACTAATTATCTTTCTTTCCAGTTATCAGCAGAGGAAGCATTATCCTTCCTGAGTAATTAGGTCATGTTACATTAGACTGGAGGAAGAAACCTTATCAACAGGGATTTATGCCAAAATCCTGGAAAGCTTATAGCAGATATAAAGTAGTGAACCTTGGGAAACAGTATATAATAGGTAACTTTTCACAATCAAATCCAAGAAAGGCCAACCAATCCTCCTAGGCTAAAGGATAAATTTGGAAAACCAAAAGAAAATCCCCTAGTCAACATCATACCGTGACTAGCTTTCTTTTTCTACCTTACTTCCACTATTCTAAAGCTATTTTCTTTTTCCTTCAAGACTGTAAAATCTATACTATGACAAGAATGCAACCGATGTATTGACAGTTCAAATTATCAATTACTTCATTTGCTCATCAATTATTAAGTAAAAGAGTTTTTATCAATAATCTTTATTTGCAGTAGCTAAAGAGAAAAGCCTAACTTTCCATGAACTCCTTGCCTCTTCAAGGCAAGCTGCTAAATAATTTGAAGCAACATTTAAATGCAATAAGAACAAAGCAAAGGCTATAGCTAAAATAACTATTTTCAAACCTATATAATGTATAATTTTATCCTACCAAAAAACTTGGGTCAGATCCTACTAAGAAAAAAGAATTTTATAATAAACTCCATTTATATGATTACATACATGTAAGCATTAAAATAAATGACATTGGCAATTCCCTGGTGCTTCAATGATTAGGACTAAGTGGTTTCAAAAGCAGGGGTCAGGTTCAATACCTGCTCAAGGAACTAAGATCCCACAATCAAGTTGAAAAAATAGAATAATAAATAGAATAAAATATACAGTATAATTCACCTCTTCCCCTTTATATAAAAAAGGTGTAAAATTCAATCCTTTGATTTCAGGTCTATAGTAGTAAAATCTAAAAATGTTGATTTTTCTGAGGACATATCAACTAGATGAGATAACAAGAGAATTTAAAAAAATGAAAGTTTCAAAAGTCCATCAATGGGTGAATGGATAATGTAGTATAAATGTACAATGCAATATTATTCAGCCTTTAAAAAGAAATGAAATTCTGATACATGCTATATGGATGAACCCTGAAAACATTTTAAGTTAAAAAAGCCAAAAAACAGTGTATGATTTTACTTCTCTGAGATATCTAGAACAGTCAGATTCATGGCAAAAGAAAGCAGAATAGCTATTACCAGGGAAGTGGGAGTAGGGGGCTGGTGTTATTATTAATTGTTAAAAAGTAACCACTTAAGATGATGAAAAAGTTCTGGAATTGGCTAGTGGTGACAGTTGTACAATAATGTGAATGTATTTATGTAACTGAAAGGCACACTTAAAAATGGTTAAACTGGTAAATTTTGTTATGTATATTTTACTGCATTTTTTAAAAAGTGGGGCATTGCTTTTCACACACAAAGGAAAGCACATCCTCTCTTTGATGAGAATATTTAAGTAGCTGACTATGTACCAATCAGAACGTACTTCTAACCTATTTCTGTCAGAAGAAAGAACTGAGGAGAAATGGACATCACCAAAAATACAGGTATCATATTTTTCACCTCTTCTATTTCCCTTGAACAACTATCAAATATTACCTGTGCTTTAAAGAGTTCACTGCAGTTCTGGAACAATTTTGATGATGTTTCATATTTCCCAGACAACCCTTTTTTTTCCTTAAGGTTTTCCAAGTATGTGTCCACTTCTTCCAACTGGAAAATAGAGAAAATACCAAGTATTTAACTTAGTTTTTACATGAAATATTTAAAAGATAACAAATAGATTGTCTTAGGTACGTATATAGTTTAGGATTTGCTATTTTTAAAATTAATATCAGATAAAGACTATATATTAGTATTCAAGAATCTAACAGTACTCAAGTACAGAATTCCAGTCTATGACTCTAGAAGGGGAGGTCCTCTAAAAATTCCAGGAAGATGTGGGAAACTGTCAGAGTCCAGAGGGTTTTGTTATAAGAAAATATATTTACAAGAGTTCCTTGACTCAATCAACAATACCAACAACAACAAAACTTGTGCTTATAAGCTAGATAAGCCAGAGTACAAAACTGCTGCAGCCATTCACAGCCCACTATTAATACTCTGAAAAAGTTCATCATTTCTGTGGCTTCATCAGTTCTGTGATTCTTCTCCCATACCAAGATCTCTAATCTCACCCTCTTTTTTCCTAAGCTGCAATTTCACACTTCCAACTATCTGCTTATTATTTCCATAATTCTGTCCTATGGCAATTCAAAATAATTTTTACATTCTTAACTCTACTACTCATGAGGACTGAATCTGCTAAGCTCTTGACCAGTTTTTATCACAAGCTTCAACTGTATGAACTTTTTAACTATAAATGTAACTAGTGATTGACTGATTAGGAGAAAAGGATCAATGATATTTCAAACCATACTCTAGAAATACTTCTCTCTAAATTTTCCAATCCTTTTGGTCCTCATCACGGGGCTTCCCAGGCAGTGCTAGTAGTAAAGAACATGCCTGCCAATGCAGGAGACGCAGAAGACCCAGCTTCGATCCCTGGGTGGGAAGATCCCCTGGAGAAGGGAATGGCAAACCACTCCAGTATTCTTGCCTGGGGAATTCCAAGGACAGAGGAACGTGGCTGGCTAAATTCATGGGGTCGCAAAGAGTCAGACATGACTGAACGACTAACACAGTCCTCATCATACCAACCTTACCCAGTGTTCTATAACAAAAACAAAACAGTCACCACCAAAACCCTAATACTGGGTAGAAATTAAAAATGCTTAAGGTTTAAAAAACCAACTGGATGGTAGATATTTTTTAAAGACTAGTACTTTATTTTTCAAAAGAAACCTCAAGAATGTAGGCGAAATGTAAAAAATGAAATAATACAAACAGCTGGATGAAAACAGAATAAAAAATCTATCCAGGAGCTGTGTATCTTCAATGCTCAAGTACATTGTACTACAGCAATTCTGAAAGTGTGGTCCATGGACACTTCCATGCATCTAAGAGGGCAAAACTATCTTCATTGTCGTCATCTGTTATTTGCCTTGTGCTGATAGTGCAAAAGTAATCATCCAATTACCTGAAAATACTATTAAAATACCATTCCTTTTCCAACTACATATCTGTGTGAGGCCACATTTTGTGCATACACTTCAACCAAAATAACACATCACAACAGACTGAGTGAAGAAGATATAAGAATCTAGCTATCTTCTACTACACTACTGCTGCTGCTGCTACGTCACTTCAGTCGTGTCCGACTCTGTGCGACCCCACAGACAGCAGCCCACCAGGCTCCGCCATCCTTGGGATTCTCCAGGCAAGAACACCGGAGTGGGTGGCCATCTCCTTCTCCTAGACATTAAATAAGAAGTGAAGTCACTCAGTCGTGTCCGACTCTTTGCAATCCCATGGACCATAGCCTACCAGGATCCTCCGTCCATGGGATTTTCCAGGCAAGAATACTGGAGTGGGTTGCCATTTCCTTCTCCAGATCTTCCCAACCCCGGGATTGAACCCAGGTCTCCCGCATTGTAGGCAGACACTTAACCGTCTGAGCCACCAGAGAAGTTCAGACAGTAAATAAAGAGAATTGCAAAAATATAAAATAACACCACTGTACCCAGTTTTTTGAAAATTAATTATTTTTCATTAAAAAAGGTGCTTTTTATATTAACATGCAATGAGTCTATCATTGCTATTTTTAAATACATTAATACATATTTATGTATTTTTGTTTTAATTTCTAATATAGTAACCCACATGAATAAAGGCTTTTTGGGTATCTACAGCAATTTTTAGGAATGTAGCAAAGTTCTGAGACCAAAAGTTTTGAGAACTGATAGTACAAGTATGCCTAAAATTGGAAAGTATAATTCCAGTTCCAGTTCTCCTCCATAGCTACATGACACTCCACTACCAGGTGGGGACCCAAGATCTCTAAATAAACTCAAAGAAAAGTCTGTAATTTTATGTTCCATACCTTGAAGTTGTAGATTTCATTGTAACAGTCAGCACTTTTCAGATACCACGTTATATTCAAAGATGCATCACAAGGCTCTCCATCAACTATAAAAGAAATCTCTGTGAATAAAAGATGATTTGATTGCCAAAGTATGTTTCCTAAATTATTACCCCATATCCCATTTCCTGCTAAACCAGGATACTTATAAGACCATCCTTTCTCCAAACAGAAGGTAATGAAGTAATAAATTTCAGTTGTCTATTATCATATAAATATTTACTAAGCAAAGCACTTAAGTACACAAAGACACATGGCATTGTGTTAGGCCAAAGAGGGGAACAGAAGGGAACAAATTACTGAAGACTCTTAAGAAAAGTCTTAAAAAAGATTCTAGCTGAAGACTCAAGGAATAACAACATTGGAAATGTCACAAGACAATAATGGAAATAATTTCACTGAGGGAAAACTTCAAAGTTTAACCCTTCAGAGACCTTAAATGGATACAGAAGAACTATCAACAAAAAGCAAACCTGGCTGAGGAAGGCAAGAATAGCAAAAGCAAAGATAAAAGAATATTAGATCCTTTTTAAAATCCACCTTAAGAGAAGCCTCAAGGAACCTCATGAAATCACATAAGTCTCACATAACTTATTAAACATAATTTGGAGAACAATATCCTAATGAACCAAAGCATAAGTCTGAAGACTTGGGAGTCTATTAGATTGTCATCCTGGGGGAAGTCAGTATTCCCTTTTATCTTTATTCCAGCAGAAAATGAAAAAACATACTAACCATACCTACTTTGTGCAAATGTGACAAAGGTAAACACAACTATATCTAGGAACCTACTTTTGGTTCTTAAGAAGCACACCTAAAATTACAACCTTTTCCTTTTCTCTGTTTGAAGTGGTTTTCTCAAACTAATTTTTAAGTGGCACAATTTTATAAGGCTTAACTAAAATACACAGAAAATCTGATGTGTTGAATAGAATTTATGGAAATGCTAAAAAGGATACTGCAATCTTGTTATGAACTACACAGAAGAATCAAGAGAAGGAATTAATTAAAAACCAGTAAGAAAAATCCCCTAAAAAGGAGATTTGCAGGGAAACGTGCCTGCAAAAATACTACTATTTATGTTAAAAGACATAGAATTTTAGGGGGACCACGCCTCAAGGCTTGTGGGATCTTAGTTTCCCAACAAGGGATTCAACCCTGGCCCTTGGCAGTGAAAGCTCAGAGTCCTAAACATTGGACCACCAGGGAATTCCCAAGACATAGAACTTTAAATGAATGGCTTTAAGGGACAATGAAAATGGTCCTGCCAATTTCAAGGAAATCTATAGTGTACCATACCCATAAAAGCACAAAATCAGAGACAAGATTAAGTATAAGAAAACACAGAAGTAATAAAGTGAAAGACAATTTTAAGCCTCAACTCCTCTAAAAACAAAGAAACATCAACATTTCAAAATACGCAGCTTGGCTAAAAACCACTACAAGAACCATTAGAACAGAACACAGGTAAAAAGAAACCGTACATAATAAAAAGGACAGACTAGCACACAGGCTGTCAGGCTATTCCAAAAGACAAAATACTGCTATCCCTAAAAGCTCTTCTTTTCTAGTAAGAAAACCTCACAAGAAAGACCAGTGTGCCATAGTAGATTTGATTTAAATCAAACTTAAGTCATTAGCAAAGAGATCATATTTTCATGAAAACAGTATATTCTTCACAGAAATTCTACCTGACCCCCCCCGTCCCACTAGACTGTAAACTCACTAAAAGAAAAAGTCTTTTCTATCACTTCTTTTCTAAAACAGTGCCTGGCACATTAATATGTGTTCAATAACTACTTACTAAATGATTAAAAGAATAAAATCATCCAACTATGACATAACTTTGCACTTTCACAAGGAGAAATATGCATAGGAACACACATGGACGTTCTGGATTTTTAGTCCTGATCTTGAAATGGAGCTGCCCATGATCATGCATTCTCTAAAAATAAAGCCAGTTTCAGAAATAAAAGGAAGCTTTTCTATAATAAACAATGGGGTATTCTCGATTCAGATACAGTGGCTTTCCCACTGGACAGACTGGTTTTGTTCTACATAATCCCTATTTCCTGGTAATTATTGTTGAGCTTCCTCTTTCAAAGATCCAAGTGGTAAAATACTCCTGCAAACAAGAGCTTTACTGAACATATTTGTGCAGAGCCAATGGTCTGACAAACCTAGGTCATATGTCCAATAAACTTCTAACAAGCACACAAAAACAAACTCAGCAGTTACCTCTATGACTCAGAACAGATTAAAACCCATGCAGTCGACCAAAACAACTTATCTACTATATACTGCAAACACCAGAAAAACAAGAGAAGAAAATAAAGTTCACAGAAGTAAGTATTCTGAAGATTATTCAGTGAAGGACCTTAGTCACACTATATAAGTGTATACCTAGATAGTGCTGAACTATTAAATTTCAGAATTTATGTTGAGTGTCAATTATCAGAGGTAGAAAATAGGTAATTTAAAAGTTTAAAGATCACTCAAAAACTCGAATAAAAACTTCATGAAATGCAAAAACTCACATTTCAGGAAGATAGTGGTATTTCTGAAGAGGATCTTTCCAAAACTAAAATAATTTTTCGCCTGCAAAGATAAAGGAGAGATAATTAGCATAAGTATCACTTTAATTCAGAAGGCAGAATATAACTGATACAAAAACATAAATTTATAAAATGTTGAAGTTAGTTTTCTTAACACACACACAAGACATCAATATCCTTCCGTTTAGTAAAATCCAGTCATAACAAAACTGCAGGATTTTGCTGCTTGGTGCAGAGACATGATTTTTTTCCCCTCAGGCCGTGAAGCAAGGAAGGCTTGCTAGAAGGAAGGCTACTAAAAATCCTAATCTAACTTCAATCTTTCTGGAAGGTATTTCTTAATCAGTTAATTCCCTTTACTCACTAATCACCGTCCAGAATAACCCTTCAGTGCTTCAAATAAACTATTCTATGAGCAGACAGCCAGGTTTAACTATCAACCATTTTACAAACAACATGTAAATACCTAAAACCGAGAGCCTGAAGATCTTCACAAAATGACCAAAAGATGTAATTCTTGCCCTATCAGAAGCTCAAAAAAGATTTAGGCAATATGACCAGTTAGCAGAGCAGAACAAAAAGGCCACTGTGGTTTTAATAAGACTAATACTTTTGGGCATTTCCAGCCAGCACCTGATCTGTCGGCTCACAGGACTACAGTTCTTACTCAAATGGGGTTTCGAAAGGGTGATAAAAGGCAGAAAGGATCAACCAATCTAGTCAATTGTCCTTAAGAAAGACTAACTTACCATAAGAAATTTTAGCATACTGTTTACTCTGTTTTGAACATTCTCATGTTAGAATACATCATTTTAAATGCCTAGGCTTCCCAATTACATGGCAGAGCTTAGATTAACCATTTCAAAGTCCAAACGAAATCAACCAACTTCGTAAGTAGAACTATCCATTAACAAAAAAGTGCAGAGGAAAACCCCAGAAAGATGTCTATTTACATATACCTCTCATCCAACCCGAGGTCACAAGATTCTGCAAAACTTCAGCTGAAAGAGAAACCATTCCCCACCTATACATCAAGTTTACAGGTCTCCAGTCTGTCAATGAAAAGTTCTCTGACTCTGCTAATAAGAAACCGATCCACAGCCACTCTGAGCTCCAAAAATGACCCTGACATTCCTGCTAATCTACCCACAGAAGCGCACGGCTTCCCGCTCCAGGGAGGTGAGTCCCCGTTAGGCAGCTACACCGACGCTACCGGCAATCCCACCCCTTTGGAAGCGGACTTTTGTGGAACCTTCATGGACTCCTTGGGCCGCCGTAGCCCCACCCCTCGTTCCTCCAGTCTCAGTTGTTCCTGAAGTGAACACTCACCGACGGTATCGGAATGTGCCACTTGGATCGCTCGGCAGCAGCGACAGGTGCCGGCCCTACACTGAAAAGCGACAATGGGGACGTTCGAGCACCTAGGAGAAGAAGAATGACAGGCACCACCTGCAGCCACGCAGCCACCGCCATCTTCACACCCGTAGAGTGCCTACCGAAAGCATTTCACCTTCTTCCGGTTCGTCCCGCCCTCTTCCGGCTCCGCTCTGGGGGCGGGATCATCCGGGTCCTCACAACCTCTGGGGGCTTGTTTGTTTTGCGACTCAGAGGCCCCGCCCTCAGGCAGTCGTCACGGCTTAGAGGCTTTAGACCTACTGCGCATGTGTCGTCCTGTCATGCTAGTCACCTTGGATTGTTAGGATGATCGCCAAAAGCTACCACTGAGGCTGTCGGCCCTTCTCTCTCCTAACCCTTAAAAGGGTTTGGGGACCAGGGAAGAACCCAGTGTGGCGTTTGGCTTTCTCCTCCTTCCGTTCGCCCCAGTCCTCGTCCCTTCTGAGTCAAAATCAGACGCTGGGGCCAGAAGTCTGGGAAAGCCGTAAGTCTGGCTGCTTATTTATCGTGTAGTAGTGAGTTCTTCGGAGAAGGCAATGGCACCCCACTCCAGTACTCTTGCCTGGAAAATCCCATGGATGGAGGAGCCTGGTAGGCTGCAGTTCATGGGGTCGCTAAGAGTCGGACACGACTGAGCGACTTCACTTTCACTTTTCACTTTCATGCATTGGAGAAGGAAATGGCAACCCACTCCAGTGTTCTTGCCTGGAGAATCCCAGGGACGGGGGAGCCTGGTGGGCTGCCGTCTATGGGGTCGCACAGAGTCGGACACGACTGAAGCGACGTAGCAGCAGCAGCAGCAGCAGCGAATTCTTAGATTTCCAGAAGTATTTAAGCAAGCACTGGCGTTTGGCAGTAGTGGAGTATAATCGATTCCTAAAATAGATGGTGTAGTCGATAACCCCTTTTAAAAGCCCCTTCTAGTCCAGAAGAATATGATGTAGCGTTTGGCAGGAAAACATCAACCTCCAGCACGAACCGGCCGGCACTTCCTACTCGAAACTGAAAGCCAGGAGAGGGCAGGTCCGTTTTCAGTGTCTGCGGCGTGACCCTCACTGAGGTAGATGTGCAGAAGCCTCGCTACAATCCCGCAGGCCATCTCCATTTCCAGGTTCTCACGGTCTTGATTTTCGTCCTCTAGGGCTCTTTGAGTACACGCCTCCTCCGCTGTTAAAACCTTTTTCGGTTCCTAAGGAAGGGAGCTCGTCACCAACCACTCATAACCAAGAAAAAAATTGCCAAATAAATCTCTGTAGAAACGGTAGCTGGAGTCTAGAAATCCCAGGAGAAAAGTGTCGATTTGTCACTCCTTAAGGAACTGCAAGTCCCAGAAACTTGGTGGTGAAGCGCTGGTTATTTAGAAAGACTGACAGTCTAAAAGACCGCCTGAAACCTGAGACCCTGTGAAGTGACTGGGAAGCCATGGAATCAGCTGAGAAAGAGGAAATCAGGTAAAGGTCCAGTGGTCCAGCAGGAACTGACTCCAGGGTCTGCGGAGGCAGGGGATAGATAGTACCTGAAAACAGCATTCTGGATTTGAAGATTTTATTGAGTGATTGATTGCACATCTTATTTGCGTGTTTTATGTTTGTGTACTTAATTTCTATCCTTCTCAATTCCTCAGGGAATTAATTGATATAAATAGCCCCGTATGAAATACTTGCAGGATAACTCTTAATACATGAATTTCAAACATGCTGCTTTCCAAGTTTAGCTAAATACACCTCTTCCTATATCATTGCAGAGTTCATTCTTCAAAACTGAAAAGAGATTGCAAATTTCTCTAATCTTTACACACTTGATTAAAAGAAACGGTGACAAAGATTGAGTCAATGAAGGATTTGATTACTTCTGTGATAAACCATGGCCAAGGGTATTGTCTGGGCTCATTTTCATAATATTTTGAAATTAGTGTTCAGTCATAGCTTTCTACACAATCATGGACATGCTTATTACAGATGTGTTCATTATGTGTCTCCATGAAAATCACTGTGGTTTTATTTCTTTACTTAGAGCCAGTAGTTGTTTTAATTGGTGTATGTTAAATACATGTCCTGAAGTATATGTACATCTTGATCATGTTCTCTTCCAGAAACAGCTCTTTTGGAAACTCAGTTTTAAAAAACATTGGCCCCTAAATTGTCAGCATCATCTTAAAAAGCAAAGGATTTTCCTTCTTCATCTGTTTGTATGCTTATTCTAGCACCTTACGCATGCCTCTGTTATAGTGTTTGTCAGACTGATTTATGATGTTGGTTAGGATCTCAAAGAAAGCTTGAATACCGTCCTTCATATGTTCCTCACAGCCCAACCCTAAGACAGAATATTCTGAAAGTACTTTGTTGAATAAACAGGTGGGCGGGTTGTTTTTATTGCTTTGGTTTGAGGTTTTTTGTTTTTACTTCTTCAGATTTTATTGTTTTAATCATAGCCTTCAGTCATTATTTTTAAAGAACCCTTTCTCATAAGTGACAGTGCTCTTTTGCTTTCAGAGAAATCCCAGAACTTCATGTTTTGTTGTCTACCTTGGGTGGTTTACTAAACAATATTATAAACACATTATCGTATTATGTTATGGCCTTGACACAATTTGGTATCACAGTGATTTATGTCCCATGTTTATATTATAGTTAGAGAAGGTACAAAAATTGGATTCACACACTCAGTGTAAAACAAATTTCTTAAAATGTCTTTTTATTTAGTGTTGAAGATGAAGCTGTGGATAAAAACGTTTTCAAAGACTGCAGCAAGATTGCTTTCTACAGGTAAGGAGAGGAAGTGTATGACCTAGGCAAAACAGTTCTAAAAAGATTTCAAAATTGATGTTTATTAAATTTTTGAGAACTGATAGACTTTCTGAGGAAAGAGTCAATTAGAAAATTCAGTGATCAAAGAGTTTATTGACAGGAGACATTGACTTTTACTACTTTAACTTACCATTATATTATTTTATAATTAATATGTTACTATTAATTCTAATTAATTATATTGTATAGTTATATATTATAATTAACATTACTATGTTAATAAATCCCCTATTTTTAAAATCAGTGTTTTTAAACTAATATTAAATTTTTGAATCTTTGAAGAAATAATACTTTTACATGCTTCAAAAATCAAATACTATGAAAAGAAACACATTGAAGAGTTACTCTCATTCCTGTCCCCTTTCACACCACTCCACACCTTCCCCGTAAGTAACCAGGTTTATTCATTTCTTATTTCTCCTTCCAGTATTTCTTTTAGTGAATGCATATATTCTTATATCACAACTATTCTTACACCATATAGCTTTCTATCTATGCATGTATGATCAGTCACTTAGTTGTGTCTGACTCTTTGAGACCCCCATGAACTGTAGCTCACCAGGCTTTTCTGTCTATGGAATTTTCCAGGCAAGAATACTAGAATGGGTTGCCATTTCATACTCCAGGGGATCTTCTTCCTGACCCAGGGATCAAACCCGTGTCTCCTACCTCTTTTTTCCCCCCTGCTTAATAATTTATTCTGAAGGGCTCTGCAAGAATACATGGAGGCTGTCCTTTTCACAGCTGTATAGTAGTCCATTGGGTAAACTATATTATAATTTATTCAGTCTCTTTCCTCTTGCTAGACTTTGGGTTGTTTTCAGTCTTTTGCTATAATGTCACTGCCACAGGAAAAAGCTATACATATATCAGGACTTCCCTGGTGGTCCAACGGTTAAGATTCTATGCTCCCAATGCAGGGGGCATGGATTCAATCCCTGCTCAGGTGATCCCACATGCCACATGATATGGTGTGGCCAAAAAAAGAAGAAAGCTATGCATATGTCATTTCCTACACATGCAGGTCTATTTATAGGATGAATTTCCAGAAGTGGGATTACTAGGTCAAAGAATAAATGTATTTGAAATTTTAACTAATACTAGGTATCCCTCCATAGAGATTGTGTCATTTTATACTCCCGTCACCAGTTTATGATTGCCTGTTTTCCCAGAGCCTCAACAAATATTTCTTTAAAATCTTTTTTTTTTTTTTTTGAGTGTCTACCCCTATGTGGTCCTAAAACTGAAGTCAACAAACATTATATCATACAACTCTCCAATTTATTCACACTACTCTAGAAGTAGAAAGATCATATCATTTTAATTCTGAACAGGTACCTTAGAAGGAATTCTATAGTGAACTCCTGGTCACCTTGTCAGACCACTAGATTATATTGGATTTCCACTAGAATTTATTAATAAGTTTCTATTAAAGTGTACATTTCATGGAAAGAGGGAGAGAAATCAACAAGCTAACAAATGTCACCTATGCAAACTGCCCCTTGGGATTTCCCTGGTAGGCCAGTGGTTAAGACTTAATGTTCCCAAAGCAGGGAACACTGGTTCAATCCCTGGTTGGGGAACTAAGATCCCACCAAAAAAAACCTGCCCGACCTTCTCAATAAAGGGGACAAAATACCATCCTTGAGCAGTGTTATGGTGAACAATTTTACTAGACTCTTATTTTGTTAATTGTATTAGCACTCGTTAATTTTATTAGCTCTCTAAAGTACTTCTGTTAGTGCTTTATTGAAGTACTAATATACTGCCTGTGCCCAGTTCACTTATTATTGAAGTGAAATCTTAATAACTTCCACATGGTAATATAGTCTTTTGGAGGCTGAGTCACAAATCATTCTCGGGCATCTGTATATTTCCTATCTGCAGGCGTCAGAAACAGCTGCTCTCCAAGAAGTCTACCTACCGGGCATTACTGGACTCAGTCACACCAGGCGAAGACAGTGCCAGGTTCCAAATCATCAACGAACCAGCAAAGGTGAGAAAAAATATTTTCTACAGACAATTCTTTGTTTCTATATGTATTTGGGTTGAATGAAGTGAATTTCTACAAAGCCTAGTTAAACTATGTTTGCTTCAAAAATAAACTTTGTGAGAGAAGTCATGCTATCTCTTTACTATCTTCACAATGTTACTTTAAAAGTAATATGACTGTCAACATATAGATTGCCTTGTAGCAGATGCTTTCTTAGATGTTTTACAAATATTATTTCCTTTTAATTAAACTTTAGAAAATATCCAAGAAGTACATTGTATTGTCCCCAATTTTTAGATAAGGAAATTGAAGTCTAAAAGACCACCCGCCCAGAGTCATAGCTAGTAACCAGAATTTTCACCTGTGACTGTAGACTCTGTCAAGTACCTGTGCTCTTTCTATCACTGTTAACACAATTTATACTTAAGCAAGGCCCAGATTCAGTGACTGTCCAAACCTCAACATGTGAGTGAACAAGAGGAACGATGGTCTCTGCTGTTGAATAAGTTTCAAATGTTCCCTTAGCAAAGCTGCTTCACTCACAGATCACCACAGTTCTTACATACTGAAACATTAGAACAGTGTCCTAAGTGCTTTTTCTCATGTCGGGTTTTCACACTACTTCTCATGGGCCAGTCACAGAGGAAGTGCTGTGGGCTGAGCTCAGAAGTGTGGCTGAGCTCACAAGTAGCTGATGCTTCCAAATTGACCCTCGCTTCAGATCTTTTCCCATCTTCTAAAGGTGTCCTAAGCTTCTAAGGCCTCCCAGACCAATCTGGTTTAATTGGTAATTCACTGACGAACATAGGTAAAGACATGCAGTCTCGGTGCCATGCCAGCTTAGATAGTAACTCCATCAGTTCCCTAACAAAGCCCAGTTCTGCGGAGCAGACTGAGAAGACATCCCCACTTTCACTGCAGCGTTGTGAGCAAGCTCCCTGTGGTGCTGTGTCACGTGCTGTGCAGCATTACACCAAGGAATCCCCTCAGAGAAGACAGAACCAAAACTGCCCCACAACATTAGGGCATTCTCTGTAACATTTGTAAGGCCTTTAACTTACCCTTCCCTTGTAGCTCAGTTGGTAAATAATCTGCCTTCAGTACAGGAGACCCGGGTTTGATCCCTGGATCGGGAAGATCCCCTGGAGAAGGAAATGCAACCCACACCAGTATCCTTGCCTGGAAAATCTCATGGACACAGGAGCCTGGTGGGCTGCAGTCCATGGGGTCGCAAAGAGTCGGGCACAACTGAGTGACTAATATTTACTTACAGTTAACTTAGCCAGTGAAGTGAAGTGGAAGTGTTAGTCACTCAGTCATGGCCAACTCTTTGTGACGCCATGGACTATATAGCCTGCCAGACTCCTCTGTGCATGGGATTCTCCAGGCAAGAATACTGGAGTGGGTTGCCATTCCCTTCTCCAGGGCATTTTCCTGACCCAGGAATTGAACCCAGGTCTCCTGCATTGCAGGCGGATTCTTTACTGTCTGAGCCACCAGGGGCAGGAGGAGCAGTGGCACAGTGAGGAAGACTACTTTCCGTATGAAGTTATAGAGATTTTAGTCATTTCAAAGATGTAGAATCTGCTGACATAACTTTCTTGCCTGAATTCAAAACAGGGGCTAGAGTCATGTCAGCAGTTCTGTGTTCTCTGTCACCACCCCCTGTTCCCAGCTTCTGGTTATGCAAGGATGCATTTGTGGTAGCAGCACACTTTGTCCATTTCTCCTAACTACACTGATGGGATGGTTAGCCTTTCTTCAAAACCTAGTGCTGCTTCTTATACCACTCATCTCTTGGCATCTGTGAGACCTTTGAGTTCACAGCTAATGGTACCCTCAAAGTCACAGTTCCTTGACTGCTGATCCAAGTCTCCCAAACTTGGCATCCTTTTGTAGCCAAGTTTGAAAGCTTTTCATGGGAAAACATGGGATAGCATTAATTTATTTCCTAGCGAACCAACCACCATTTGCACATGGTTTAATAGCCAGTACCCAGCCAGGACCCTGTATGCAGCATCAGCAGAAGCAGCTGGATCCAGGAAATGCAAGGAGTCCACAAGAGACCTTCCCGGAGTCAGTAGCCCTAACACCAGCAGCCAGGTCACTTCCTTTCGCATTTTTCCTGTCACTTGCTCTTTTCCCTACTTGTCTCCAATGTGTCTGGCCCCAGAGAGCTGCAGCTGTGCTGTGGTCAGGGCAGGAATCCCTTTCCATTCTTGGGGAGGTTCAGTCTGCTGAGCACCTTAACAATCCACTGTCTAGATGACACATGCTGAGGCAGAGTATATTAAGGCACTCAGAATACCAATGTGGGCCAAAGTGCAGCTTCTCAGTGCAGCTCCATACCAATGAAGTGAGTGGTGGACCCTCTCACACGGCTTCTTAGAAGACTATTGGTGAGTTTTTTTGTACACACCTCTCTTTGGATCCTGAACATGAGGGACAGTGCCATTCAGGTCAGGTGCTAGAACCAGAGCCCACCAGATCTGTATGCTTTCAAAGAAAAAGAAGCTGTAGTCCAGGAAGACGCACAGGAGCTTAGCACAAGACAGCACGGGACTCAGAAGGGAGCTGAGGAGTCAGACAAGCAAGGGCAAGCGATCTGGGATGTCAGCAGCACGGCTCCCAAGACTAAGAACTTTGAGGACCTCGTGAAACAGACTCCACGTTCAGTTATTGGAATTAACAGGGCTGTGCAGGAAATCCACACACTCTGATCTCAGACAAATGCATGCAAGTGTATGTTTGGGGAGATCACCCTCAAATTCTGAGCTGAACTTCATTTTAATGTATTTTTAATGTCCTCCTTGTCACTTAGAATTGAGATGACTAATAGGACAGAGGATGAGATGGCTGGATGGCATCACCGACTCGATGGACGTGAGTCTGAGTGAACTTCAGGAGTTGGTGATGGACAGGGAGGCCTGGCGTGCTGTGATTCATGGGGTCGCACAGAGTCGGACACGACTGAGCGACTGAACTGAACTGAACTGAATAGGAACTTAAGGTTTTGTACCCTCTCTGCTTGTTAGGGACAACAGAGATTCAGATAGTAATTTCTAAAGTTGTCTGAACCTTGTATCCTGCTCACTGCATAGTCAGGGAGCCACCACTAGTGGTGGTTTCTGGGACGAGATGGGTGTTTCACGGGAGATTTCAATTAGGATATGGTATGGGTGTAGTCTGGAGGTTTTTTAAAAAGCTGCATACATCCACTTGCTCAAAATAATAGCTTTTTATTTCAGGTTCAGAGAGACAGAGCCCCAAGTCTAGGAGGATCATATTCAGCTCACAGCTGCAGTTCTCAGGTTTCACTGATGAGGCAAACCCAGCCCTCTTCGTGCCTGCCTACCCCACCCCATTAAAACTCTTAAAGCAATGACTTTGTTGTCAATGTCTGTTGTTAATGTTTGAAATTTTTCTTCCCAATTCCCTTCCCCCAACCTGCCCCTTTATAATCAACCAGGAGACAGAACCAAGGTTCACTCAACCTTTTTCAGCTCACACTGTCATAACACTGGGTGTCTCAACAGACATTTCTTTCTCACAGTTCTGGAGTCTGGGAAGCCCAAGATCAAGGTTCCACTCCTGGGTGCCACCTCCTTTCTGTACAGTTGACCCTTGAACATATAGGGCTTAGTGGTGCCGACATCCCCATGCAGTGGAAAATCCAAGTATAATTTCACAGTTGGCCCTTAGTATACATAGTTTTGCATCTGCAGATTCAACCAACCAACGATCATGTGGTACTATAGGTTTATTGTTGTTGTTGGCTGCCCCACTCAGCATGTGGGCTATGGGGTCTTAGTTACCTGACCAGGGATTGAACCTGCACCCCCTGCAGTGGTAGCATGAAGTTTTAACCACTGGACTGCCAGGGAAGTCCCTGTAGTATTTATTATTGAAAAAAAATTATTATTGAAAAAAATCCATGTATAAGCAGACTCACACAGTTCAAATCTCTGTTGCAAGGTCAACTGTATATTCACATGGTGGTGGTGAGTATACCTAAAAAGCACTGCTAGTGAGGCTATTTGGAACCGACCTATGTCTTTGACCTATTATGTTGCTAATTTTCACTCTTTTATGACATAAATGACCATTTGGCAAAATGTTTGCTTTGCAGTCTGTTTGCAAATTTTCACCAGAGACAACACTTCTAGCAGCTTTTCCAAGAATGCAAGGAAATCTCTGAGCACCTCCATGAAATTACCCCTTGCCTTTTCATCTAAGCCTCATGAAAATGAGACTTTGCCCAACCAGCCACCTCCTCAGCTGATGAGGAACAACTGCCACTTGTTATCCAGGATTATTTCTACAGAAATGGGCAGGAACAGGCAAAATAGTTTGGAATCTATTTAAGCAATCAGAAACACACCTGGACAGGCTAATTGTCCTTGAAGACAGGCTAATATCCAGTTTAACTTGCAAGTGTTCTCTGTAGAAGATCAGTGCTTATAATAAACCAATCGGCTGCAACTGAGGAAGGAGCAATAAGTCCCCTACAGTTATTTTAATGAACTCTTAAACCATTCTCTGAATCCTGGGAGATCTTGACCAATAGCTGGGAAAGGTCCTTGCTCACTCTTCCATGCCTTTTACATTAGCTTTCCTTACAGTGTAGTAGAGAGACCTAGTGCCAGAGGAAAAGCAAGATCCACCCATCAAGGAGTAGTTGATGAGGTTGTAATTTCCTTTGTTAATACCCACCACCATTTAAATATGTGTTCTAGGGCTCTTCTGTTAACTCAGTCACAGTCTCTACTGGTTCTGGGTGAAATTTTATTTTTTAAATTTAATATAATTGTGATAACTCTGCTGCTTGAATATATAAACAAGGATGTTTTTACCAGTGATTTTTTTATAATTTGTCTAATTTTTTTCCTTATAACCAAAGAAATAAAAACTAGACTTATGGATTGCAAAATACCAGGTTTTATTTTTATTGAGTATGGGAGAAATAAGATAGGAAATGGGAATTTATACTCTCCAGACTACAGAGGTGAGCCTCAGTGAAAAACCAAGTAGAGACTTGTAGTACTAAAATGAACTTCCAAAATGTATTCCTTTCTCTGATAATTTATTTCATTTTCTCTGGTAGGAGAGATTTACATATCTTAAATGTTTCTAAGGGAGCAAAATCCATGCTGTCTCACCTTATTTAAAATGTTTAAAAGTTTTATGTTTCTTATTTTCCATAAATCCATCTTGCTGCAATTTTTATTGCTGTTATCTATGTATCAACACTAAATAATTCTGAGTTTAAGCAATCTAACTTCTGTAACAATGTATTTTTCATCATTTTAAATCATTAATAGAGATGCAATAATTTATTTGGATATTATTTTAAAATAAATGTCCAAACAAGTCTCTAGAGAGCAGGAATATTTAGAAATTCTCAATGTTTTAGACAGAAGGATATAACATTTATGTCCAGACTTTTTGAT
The DNA here is from genome assembly GCF_000754665.1 of Bison bison bison. Lineage (NCBI taxonomy): Eukaryota > Metazoa > Chordata > Mammalia > Artiodactyla > Bovidae > Bison > Bison bison. The sequence continues at coordinate 4,409,012 of NW_011494831.1, forward strand.
GGCCAAGTTTTGGTGGAAGAATTGGGCAATAACTGGCAGTTAAGAAGCCCAGGAAAGTGGTTTATAAACTGTCGTCCACAGAGCCCTGAGGTTTCCGTGGAGGTGTCTCAGGACTCAGTGCAGGGAGGGGAGGGGGCTCAAAGGTCGAGGCTCTGAGCTTCTTTCTGCTGTCTTCAACCCAAGTAGCTTTACTTATTGGACTTCTGAGAGTCCACTACTGTTAATTTTTTTAAGCCAGTAAAAACAGATTTAAGGTCTAAGGAAATGAAGCTACGTTGATGATAATAAGGAATGTGTTGGTAATAAGAGAGAAGAATGAACTTGGATATTGACTTTGAAAAGGGTTACCTATTGGCAAAATTGGTTTGCTTAAGTTAAAATGAAAACAAAATGGGGCTTTGACACTGATATATGTGTTTGCTTGCATAAGATCATATGGGAAAAGCAGGGTTATTGCTACTTTTTCTCGTATAATTAGGATTCTTTCCTAGGCTGTAGCCTCAAGAACAGAACATACCAAAGTCTCTGGTTTAAAACATAAATTTTTAAAAGAAAGTTACTTTACTAAAAATTGGAGGATCTCTGAGTGCATAAACTGGATTCAATATTTGTTAATCACACCTAGGCAGACAACCTGTGTGCCCTCTGCTTAGGATGTTCTTGCCCCATTTTTGCCTACTCAGAGTCCTGCTAATTCCTGAAGGCCCTGGTCAAGTCCTTCTTCCTCCAGAGAGATGCCCTAGACTCCTCTCCTTACAGGCATCAATATTCCCCTTCCTTGTCCTGGCACAGCACCGTTCTTGTCCTGTCTCAGCACTTAGCATAAAATACTTTATAGTTACTACATATGTGTTCCATCTCCTTTAAATTGCACTCTCCCTAAGAGTTTAGCCATCCTTTTCACAGCCATCAGCACATTACATTATTAGATTCCAAATAAATGTTAGCTGAATTAAATTTGAGAGACTAGTGGAAATATACGTCTAATTTGGGAAAGAATACATACTCTAATAGGATTTCAGTCTTACATTTGAACACATTTTCAAATCTTAGAATCCTGATGGCACACTTCAAGTAAAGATATACAAAAGAACATTAAGCATATAAGCAGTATTACATATGATCGGGGGTGGAAGAAAGGGGGAGGTATTGGTCAAAGTGTACAAACTTCCAACTATAATATGATGAACAACTTCTGGAGATTTAATGTACAGGCTAGTGATTGTAGCTAATAGTACTCTACTATATACTTGAAAGTTGCTAAGAGAGTAGATCTTAAATGTTTTCACCACAAAAAGGAAATGGTAATTATGTGACTTGGTGCAGATGTTAGCTAATGCTATGGTGGTGATCAGTTTTGCAATTTGTAAGTAACAAATCAAGGAGTTGAGCAACAAACTTATACATGTCAATTGTTTCTCAATAAAGCTGGGGAAAATAATTACTGATAACTACTGCATCATAACCCTATTTTATAATAAGAATGTCTGTAAAAGAACTCACAGCCTATTTACCACTTATACCTGGTCACTCCTCAGTGTCCTGTCACTGCTTAAGTGCCCTATTTCCTGTACTCTGAAGAAGCAAGGTTCCAGTAACATCATTCGGGGGATTTTATTTTGCTTTGTTTTTGGTTTTTGATGCTGATTTAATATTCTCCCGGCTTCCTATATCTTACTTGCACCACATCATACCTGTTCTGTATAACCTCACACAGCTTACCCTTCTTAGCTTTTCATTTAACAAACATGACAGTAACAATACATGGGGCTTCCCAGGTGGCTCAGTGGTGAAGGATCCACCTGCCAATGCAGGAGATGAGAGTTTGATCCCTGGGTCAGGAAAATCCCCTGCAGGAGGGCATGGCAACCCATTCCAGTATTCTTGCCTGGGAAATCCCATGGACAGAAGAGTCTGGTGGACTACAGTCCATGAGGTGGCAAATAGTTGGACATGACTGAACAGGCTTGCACGCACACAGCCCTGGAACACATAGGAGGTGTTTGTTTCTACTATAGGTAGAGCCAGGCAAGTACATTTATAGACTAGAAAGCCTTTTCCTTCATGATTGCCATTGTTCACCAATTAGCTTGCCCTGTAATAATCTAAACATAGTTTTCTAATTATTGTAATTTGTAGAGCTGACCTAGGTAAGCTGTTGAAACCAATCTCATGTATGTGTTCCCAGGTTCCACTCCTGGCTGAAGTTTGTGGCATAGAGGGAAATATTTTCAGACTTAAAATCAATGAAGAAATACCCTTGAAACCCAGGTATGAAGTTCCTGATGTCCTCACAAGCAAGCTAACCACTGTAAGGTAAGCCAAGAAACATGCTACCTGGAATACACCCTCAATATGTTCTTCTATCATACCTTGAGTAGCAGCTTTTGTATGAGTCTCATATTTTGTGTTTCAAAGATCCGCCCATTTGCAAAGTTAGTTTTTAGTTATTTTGGAATAAATTTATCCATTTTAACGTTATCCATTCTGTATTCTCTTCCTCTGCCATTTGACTCATCAGTACTTATTAATGAAGAGAAGCAGAGCTTCTGATCTCTTCTCTCCTCCCCACAAAGTAAAAAATTTGTCAACAGCAAAGCAGAAAAGCTATTTAATTGACTCACTCAGATGAGCAGCAGGGCTCCAGGGATTGAAGGTACTAGCTGAACTCCCAATGCTTACAGTCATTTATACAGTTAGACTGGCTCACTTTTAATTAATGGCAGTCTCAGAAGTCTAACATGTAATTTGACTTAGAGTCAGAGTTAAATTAATAATAAGTTTCTAGGTGGAAAAAAAGTCTTTGGGGATTAAAGGATTTTTCATGTACCTGCAGAATCTGCCTCAGTTAACACATTTTCCTGTGATATTTTTACTTGGTTCTGTCTGTGGGTTTGTTATTTTCTTTGTATCATTGTACTAAGGGAATATGACATTATGCCAGATGCTTTAATTTTCACTACATCATTACCATAGTTTTATGTGGATTATTTTTCCATGAAAAATCTAATAAATAGTTAATAAATTATAAGGGTAAATTAATCTAGCTATGGTAAACTATCATAAACTTAAAATATATCACTGAGCCACTACTATATGCCAAGAACTTAGGAGACAGATGCACACCCATGGCTGATTCATGTAGATGAATGGTAAAAACCACCACAATATCGTAAAGTAATTATCCTCCAATTAAAATAAGCAAATTTCAAAGAAAGAAACTGTTCTCAAGGCTTTGCAGTTTGGCAAATGAGAGTGTGTATGTATGTGTATGTTTCTTCTTGGTCACATTAGTTTTTACTCTCCTGGACGATTCATTTTACTAGTAGATCTTTAACATTTTTACATCTGTGTTCATAAGTAAAATCAGTCTGTAGTTTTCTTTTTCTGTGGTATCTTTGCCCAGGTTTTGGAGTCAGGGTGATATTAGCTTTGTGTAGTAAATATGTTATATTAGTTTTAGTTTTGCTTCTATTTCAACCTCTTTCTAGAGGGCTTTTGGCTACTGCAGTAACTAGAAAGCTAAAAACTGCATTTCTCCATTTCCTAGACTCACAGGTAGCTAGTTTCTGGTGTATTTTAGGTTCCATCAAGGTATCTTGATTTGAGAACTGGGTTTCCCATTATGCTGGTATGCATTGGCAGCTCTGGAATGACTCTAGAGCCACTACTTAGGGCAGTGGTTTCTTGTTCTCTGGATTGCATCTAAGATGCCATGATCCTGGAGTCCAGCCATTGCCACATTGACTTCTGTTTACCCAACTTCCTGCTTCCAGCTGAGAGAGAAGTTCTGTTGGTCTACAGTTATGTGGTATTGTCCTAGGGGTTATTACTGGGCACTCAGCCAGGAACCAGCTACTTCAAAACTTCCATGATATTGTAAGCTCATAATTCCCCCATATTAAGTCATTTCCTTTCTGCTTAAAATGGCCAGAATTGTTTCCGTTATCTACAGTTGAATCTTAATTGACATAATTGTTGGTATCAGAAATGAATATAAGTAACAGATCCTCAGGGATTGAAACATGAGCTTAATTAGCTGATCTGGTTGGATCTGAAGGTAGTGAGATTTTCTGAAGGTAGTGAGGTTTTCATTAGACAATGTGATATTAGTGTTTGGGGCTGAACACTATTCAGCATATCAACATATGGGGGGAGGGTAGTGTTCAGCCCCAAACACTACCCTCCCCCCATATGTTGATATGTTGAAACCCTAAGTCTTTATACCTCAGAATGTGACTGTTCAGAGATAGGGCCTTTGAACATGTAGTTAAGTAACAACAGGGTCGTCAGGGTGGGCTCTGATCCAATGTGACTGATGTTCTATAAGAGGAGACGATTAGGATACAGATAACACAGAAGGATGGCCTTGTGAAGACACAGCAAGAGGATGGGCATCTGCAAGCCAAGAAGAAAGGCCTCAGAAGAAACCAAACCTGCTGACACTTTGATCTAGGACTTCCAGCCTCCAGAATTGTGAGAAAATAAATTTCTTGTGTTTAAGCCACCCAGTCTGCAGTAGCAGCTCTAGCAAACTAGTATAACTAGCAATAAACCACAGCATTCTCTGGCAAAGTCACTTAACTTACTACTTGTGGTCACCTGAAATCGAGTGCCTATTGAAAGTGTGGCTCTGGCAGACCAAGTGGTGGGGCCATCAGCATAGCCTGATTGTCATACAAAATTCAAAATGCTGAGGTGGCCTGGCTGTTACTAATTTCACTGAAGAACTTAAAGAAAACAGTAGTTTCAGGCTTTTAAATTTTTAGCTCAAGATATTGTCAGAAACCTTAGGTTTTATGACCATCTTACACATCTCTTATATCTATAGAGTCCTTGTAACTACAGAGTCCTTGTAGCTGAGAGTCAAATACAGGGTTAGATTCTATGGTTTGCTGAATTGAAGTGTAAGTTGGATTCAGAGCTTTATCAAGTCTATGAATTTAGGGCATCAACTGTGAAAAGATAGGACTCCTCAAAATTGAATAGTAACATCTGGGAAGATCTGGATAACTCTGAGTACCTAAACCTCAGAATTTCACCAAGCCTCCCAGTTCAGCTGAGGACTCGCCGTCTCCTCTGATGAGGCTGGCATTACCTTGCTGGGACACTCCATGTTGACCTCGCCTGAAATATACTATGTCAGGGGATTCCAGTGCTCCCTGTGCTTCTCTCTTACTCCCTTTCACTGCCTCCAGATCCACTGTCAGAGTCAGACCCCAACATTCCCAGGGAGCCAATTACAGTCAAACCTAGGAGGCACCTAAAGAATTAGAGGCACCTAAAGAATTAGAAGATGTTACATTGGCAAAAACCTCTGAGATAGGCATGGTAATGGTTTCTGAAGGACTCCTAGACTGGAAAGAAGCAACATAATTTTAGGATCATGCTAAATTTACTGACATAAATTAGAGAATTCAGATTTGATATGCTATCTAGGACAGCTGAAAGAGGTTCTAATTATTTGCTTTATTGGCTAAGTGTAATCTGTAGAGTCAGCTATGGACTCTGCTGAATGAAGCTGAGATACCGGAAATTCCTTGGCACAGTGTAGAAGAAATGATTCATAGACTTAGGGAAATAGAAATGTTGAAGTGGGTATGTCATATACAGCCACCTCATCTAGCCCCTAACTCTGTTCTCCAAAGAACCCAAAAGAAACTACCTTCACTGAGAAATATATTGGTGAGGGAACACTCGGAAAACATTATAGTGAGTGAATGTCTTTTCTGAGCTAGAGACAATGGTGGAAATGGTACCATTAAGACAGACTCCCTGGTTTCAGTGGAGATGATGAGACTCTAAGTAGCGAAGTCAAAGTAGCAGCATTTAGTTGTTGGAGACAAGGTGGACACGTTTCCTTAATGTGCAGCAGGGCCTGTGTGGTACTCAGAATGGCTCAACCCTCAGGGCAGTGAACAATATATCAAAGAGTCCATTAGACTGAAATAGATGGGCTAAAGTCCTACTTGATAGACTAATCAAAAGAATTCTATTTAGATTTGATAAACAGTGAGAGACAATCTCTCAATCAATGGAATTAGTTTCCAGAACCCAAGCATCTTACTTGAGGAGAAGGCCTAGAATCCATGGAGGAAGATTCTGCAACGATGTAATAAGATTATAACCTGTCCCTTCTAATCCCCCCTAAACTGTGCTGCGATGAACATTGGGGTACACGTGTCTCTTTCCCTTCTGGTTTCCTCTGTGCATGCCCAGCAGTGGGATTGCTGGGTCATAAGGCAGTTCTATTTCCAGTTTTTTAAGGAATCTCCACACTGTTCTCCACAATGGCTGTACTAGTTTGCATTCCCACCAACAGTGTAATAGGGTTCCCTTTTCTCCACACCCTCTCCAGCATTTATTGCTTGTAGACTTTTGGATTGCAGCCATTCTGACTGGTGTGAAATGGTACCTCATAGTGGTTTTGATTTGCATTTCTCTGATAATGAGTGATGTTGAGCATCTTTTCATGTGTTTGTTAGCCATCTGTATGTCTTCTTTGGAGAAATGTCTATTTAGTTCTTTGGCCCATTTTTTGATTGGGTAATTTATTTTTCTGGAATTGAGCTGTAGGAGTTGCTTGTATATTTTTGAGATTAGTTGTTTGTCAGTTGCTTCATTTGCTATTATTTTCTCCCATTCTGAAGGCTGTCTTTTCACCTTGCTTATAGTTTCCTTTGTTGTGCAGAAGCTTTTAAGTTTAATTAGGTCCCATTTGTTTATTTTTGCTTTTATTTCCAATATTCTGGGAGGTGCCCCAATGTTCATCGCAGCACTGTTTATAATAGCCAGGACATGGAAGCAACCTAGATGTCCATCAGCAGATGAATGGATAAGAAAGCTGTGGTATATATACACAATGGAGTATTACTCAGCCATTAAAAAGAATACATTTGAATCAGTTCTAATGAGGTGGATGAGACTGGAGCCTATTATACACAGTGAAGTAAGCCAGAAAGAAAAACACCAATACAGTATACTAACGCGTATATATGGAATTTAGAAAGATGGTAACAATAACCCTGTGTACGAGACAGCAAAAGAGACACTGATGTATAGAACAGCCTTATGGACTCTGTGGGAGAGGGAGAGGGTGGGAAGATTTGGGAGAATGGCATTGAAACATGTAGAATATCATGTATGGAACGAGTCACCAGTCCAGGTTTGATGCACGATACTGGATGCTTGGGACTGGTGCACTGGGACGACCCAGAGGGATGGTATGGGGAGAGGAGGGAGGAGGGTTCGGGATGGGGAACACATGTATACCTGTGGTGGATTCATTTCGATATTTGGCAAAACCAATACAATATTGTAAAGTTTAAAAATAAAATAAAAATAAAAAATTGTGGGGGGGAAAAAAAATCCTCCCTAAAGAGGCCTGTGACCATTTAGCAGGGTAACTATGCACTAGAAAAAGAAATATCTAGAGCTAGGGTTTTAAGTGCTGCCTCTGAGCTTACGTAACTCCTGGGGGATCTAAAACATCCCCCAAGTCTACCTGTCAATTGGGGGCTGATGGAAGTCAGGTAATAAACAGATGAAAGTTTGACCTTTCCATCTCACTGTGGACTGAGTGGATAATAACCCAATCTGTGTTATTTCCTCAGTTTCTGTATGTATGGTTAGAATGAGAGAAGGAAAACAAAAATGTTTAGTCTGTGCACCAAACAGTTTTCCTAGACTGTCCAGACCAAGGTATAATAATAGTGATGACAACCAACATTTACTGAGCATTTACTATGTGCCAGGCACTGTGTGATCTCGTTTACATGTGTGGTCTCATTGAATCCTCAAAAAGCTATGTTTGTTCTCGCTTTTATCATTTCCACTTCACAGATGAGGAAACCAAGAACTGGAAAAGATAAACCTGTCCAAAGTTACACACCTAGGGCATGTTAGAGCTATGTTCAATCCAGGCTTTCTGACACCAAAGCTCACACTCTGAATTACAGCTTTATTGATTTACTAAGTTGAACTGAGACTTTCACTGAGCCACATAAACTTAGAACAATTTATTTTTTTCTCCCTGCCTTGTTTTCCAGGCTGACTTCTTGCCCAGGGGATACAGGCAGTCTGGTGTTGGCAAGTGGAAAAGGAGATCTGAAGTGTCACATCACGGCAAACCCATTCAAGGTTGACTTGGTATCTGAAGAAGAGGTTGTAATGAGCATAAACTCCCTGGGCCAATTGTACTTTGAGCAGCTGCAGATTCCTCCCAAGCAAAGGTATTTTTGCATATTACTTAATACATACAGAACTTAAAATCTGATTGTGACTATGTCTCCATAGAAAATTGATTTGCTTTATTTGTTGGAATATTCTGAGAAATTTCATCTTTTCACCTGTACAGACTAATGCAGACTTGATGACAAAAGTTATTCCCAGACATTTGCAAAGATGATACTCTTAACACATCCTATATTTTTGACTGATTACATTCTCTACCCTACACCTTCTAAAAAAAGACCCTGTTAACTTGATAGATGTTAATGTGAACTAACAAAATTTCACTTTATCCCCTTTACAATAACATGAGTTACCTTAGACTTGAATAGTTGTCTAGGAATTTTCTGGAACCAACCACTTGATCAAAGCTGTTTGTGTGTGGATCACATGAATTGGAAGATAGTTGCAGAAGGAGATTTTTCATCCATTTTTACCAATATTGTTTTTAAATCCTCCAGTCTGTAGTTCTCTTTTTATTCAAATAATGAACATCTAACATGAGCTTCAGAAAGCATTTAACATAGTGATTTTTTCCTGAGTCTCAGCTAATTTCTATTTTTAAAGTTTATTGTTAAATTTTTTATTTTATCACAGAAATGTGTTCACTATAGGCTAAATAGAAAATATTGAAAAGAAGAAAAAATTAAAATACCCATAATCCTGCCACCCCTACTGTTAGTACCTTATGAATTTAGTTCAGTTTACTTTTTTTGACTGAAAATACTAACAGCATAACAAATCCCTGTGTGTCTGTTACTTATATTTTGTTGTTTATTTATATTAAAAATATTAATTTTAAAGCAGTTTTCCTTTTAATAAACTCCTATTATTTTGTTTTAGGGGTGATTTCTAAGTTGGGCTTTTTAATAAAGCCCAGTAAAGTCTGCCTCACCATTTGTCCTTTGAGCTACCTAGTTCCATGTTTGAAAATAATCAATGTTTCCAGTTTTCTATGTATCCTTCTAGAGATAATTTATGCCTATTCAGTAAAACTAATGTATTCTTTGTTTTTTCCCTTTCCTGACGCAAATGATACACATTATTCTGTACCTCCCTTTTTTTTCTTTAGCAGTGTGGTAGTTTCTAATTTCTTTAAAGCTGCTACATCATTTCTATTATACGGTTACACTATGATTCATTTAGTAAATCTCTGCTGCTACTGCTAAGTCACTTCAGTCGTGTCCGACTCTGTGCGACCCCATGGACGGCAGCCCACCAGGCTCCCCCGTTCTTGGGATTCTCCAGGCAAGAACACTGGAGTGGGTTGCCATTTCCTTCTCCAATGCGTGAAAGTGAAAAGTGAAAGTGAAGTCACTCAGTTGTGTCCCACTCTTCACGACCCCATGGACTGCAGCCCTCCAGGCTCCTCCGTCCATGGGATGAAAGCAATAGTACTGGAGTGGGGTGCCATTGCCTTCTCCGAAATCCCTACTGCTGCTGCTGCTAAGTCACGTCAGTCATGTCCAACTCTGTGCGACCCCATGGACGGCAGCCCACCAGGCTCCCCCGTCCCTGGGATTCTCCAGGCAAGAACACTGGAGTGGGTTGCCATTTCCTTCCCCAGTGTGTGAAAGTGAAGTCGCTCAGTTGTGTCTGACCCTCAGCGACCCCATGGACTGCAGCCCTCCAGGCTCCTCTGCCCATGGGATTTTCCAGGCAAGAGTACTGGAGTGGGGTGCCATCGCCTTCTCTGAAATACCTATTAGTGGACTTTAAAATCACTTCTGATGTTGTTTTACAACTACTTCATGAATAACCTTGTATGTGTGTCATTTTGCATACATGCAAATATATCCATAGACCAGAGTCATAGAAGTATAATTTCTGATCAAATGGTTTGCACATCTGTTATTTTGATAGATGTTTCCAAATTGCCTTCCATAGAGGTTGTGTACTAGTTTATATTTCTATCATTTTTATTTATATTTGTGTTAGGAAAATTAGATTATCCACCTAGGGGGAAAAATATAAGTTAGATCTTAACCTCAAACCATTTAGCAAAAATGAATTCTAGGACTTTCCTGGTGGTACAGTGAATAAGAGTCCACCTGCCAATGCAGGGGACACAGGTTTGATCCCTGGTCCAGGAAGATTCCACATGCCGTGGAGCAACTCAACCCATACACCACAACTACTGAACCCATGCTCTAGAACCCATGAGCCACAACTACTAAGCCGGTGAGCCATAACAACAGAAACCCAAGCCCCTAGAGCCTGTGCTCCACAAGAAGAGAAGCCACCACAGTGAGAAGCTCACACACCACAACAAAGAGCAGCCCCGGCTTGCTGCAGCTAGAGAAAGCCCATGCACAGCAATGAAGATCAATTGCAGCCAAAAGTTAAAAATAAATAATTTTAAAAATTAATTCCAGGTAAATAAAAATTAAACACACACACACACAATAAAAATAAGAGAAAATATAGAATATTTTTAATTGTATTAATGTGATAGAAACTGAAGAGCTGTAAGGAAAAAGATGGATTTGATTACCTAGAAATTTTAAACTTTATTATAGCTACAAAAACAAAATACAACAACAACAACAAAAAAAACTTGAACAAAATGAAAAGGCAAGAATCTATAAATTCCAGTTTGGCATATGAGGGGCTCAGAAGTTGCCACAAACAAGAATGAAAAATCAAAAAATAAAATTACTCAAAATATAATATAGTCCTAAATGTAAAATCTAAGACCATAAAACTTCTAGACAACATCAGAACATCTTGATGACCTTGGATTAGGCAGAGGTCTTAGATATTACACCAAAAGCATGATCCACAAAAGAAGAAATATGGTTAAATGAACATAAACAAAAGTAAAAATGCCTGCACATTCAAAGACCATATGAAGAGATATGCAAAGATAAGTCATAGACTAAGAAAAAATATTTGTAAACATATATATGATCAAGAAGTTGTATGTATAATATAGAAAGAACTCTCAAAATTTAACAAGAAAATAATATATTTAAACAGATATTTCACCAAAGATGTACAAGTGACAAATAAGCACTTGAAAAATATGTTCAATGCCATTAGTTATTAGAGAATTGCAAATTAAACAACAGTGACATACTACCACACATATTAAAATGGCTAAAGTTTAACAGGCCAACCATATTGTTAGAAACATGACTGGAGAGCGAGGGGCTTTGATAGACATTGACTCTTGAGCAGAGTTATTTATTTTGTACTCTGTTACTTAGTGGAACCCTGCAGAAGGGATTTCCTGCCATTTAATTATTTATATTGCTTCTCCCTGGTGGCTCAGATGGTAAAGAATCTGCCTGTAATGCAGAAGACCCAGGTTCAGTCCCAAGGTTAGGAAGTTCCCCTGGACAAGGAAATGGCAATCCACTGCAGTATTCTTGCCTGGAGAATCCCATGGACAGAGGAGCCTGGCAGGCTACAGTCCATGGGGTTACAAAGAGTCAGACACAACTGAGCGACTAACACTGTACTATATTGTTAATGTAAATTGACCAAATAAAAGTATGTCCTTCATAGGCGGGAGCTGATAAACTGATATTGGGTTTGGATATGTTAAAAAAAATTTTTTTTTTTTCTATAGACAGGATGAGCTGAAACCAGGGAACAGTGAGTGCACTAGACAGGAGGAACATGGCTATTTGAAGTAAAAAATCAATCCGCAGCATCATAATAAACAATTACTACTGATCTGTATATTCACAACAAAATAATGTCACTACATTTAATGAACAGCACCAAAAAATAGACATAGATGGACAAAAGTTCCCTGATATAAATGGTAACCTAGACTTAATATCCTTGTTCATCCCTGGGAGTCATTCTTGGAGACCAGATTGAGATTGGTCTGTGGCAGAATGTTGTCCCCTGTCTATTGAACTTTCATGCTGCAAGAAGAGGTAAGAGCCTTGTTCGAAGTACAGACAAACATTGTCCTTCTGTAATGTCCTAAAGGGGAACCATAGTTTACATGCAATTTGGTGATCTTCTGCTGTGAAAAGTGTTTATTTTGCCTTTTTCAATGTGTTTGCCTGTCTTAGACACTTTGAACAAGGAAAGGAAAAATAAACAATCTCTGAACTCTGATCTTCCATTGCTTTTGTACATTCCGATTGTGAAGTTGAGGGTAAGAATGGTTCAAAAGCCCATGGGAAATTTATATGTCTTCAGAATATTGTGCCTATTCTAATATGATGAGCTTTTAAAACACTTTTCTTAGAACAAGAATCAATTTTTGTAATTGTATAGATACTCAGCTAATTTTGAATGCTGCTGATGGCATAACTATGTTTTTATATCCAAAAATATATTCTTGTGTGTTACATTAAGATACTCTTTCATATAATAAAGATTGTTTTCTTTTTAACTAACTCATTTCAAAGAGAAAGAATTTTACTTGTAAGTAAGCTGTTTTTTCTTCTAAATATCACAAAACAATTCTTTTTTCCTCAAATAAATGAGAGCATTGTGATCTTTAAAAAAAAAAGGAAAAAGAAAATAGAAGTAGTTTTATTAATTTCAGAAAGAGCTTACTTCAAAACAGAGGAAGTTATTAGGGATAAAGTATGCCATTACATAATGATAAAGGGGTCAATTCCCTGAGAAAACAACAATCCTTAATGTGTATGTGCCTAATGACAGAGTATCAAAATACTTAAGGCAAGAATATAGAACTGCAAAGAGAAATAGATGAATCCACTATTATAATTGGGCTTTCCTGGTGGCTCAGCTGGTAAAGAATCCGCCTGTAATGAGGGAGACCTGGATTTGATCCCTGGGTTGGGAAGATCTCCTGGAGAAGTGAATGGCTACCCACTCCAGTATTCTGGCCTGGAGAATTCCGTGGACTGTATAGTCCATGGGGTCGCAAAGAGTTGGACATGATTGAATGACTTTCACTCACTATTATAATTAGAGACCTGCAATGGCACCCCACTCCCGTACTCTTGCCTGGAAACTCCCATGAACGGAGGAGCCTGGTAGGCTGCAGTCCATGGGGTCGCTAAGGGTCAGACACGACTGAGCGACTTCATTTTCACTTTCATGCATTGGAGAAGGAAATGGCAACCCACTCCGGTGTTCTTGCCTGGAGAATCCCAGGGACGGGGAAGCCTGGTGGGCTGCCGTCTATGGAGTCGCACAGAGTCGGACACGACTGAAGCGACTTAGCAGCAGCAGCAGCAGTTAGTATTATGAGCATGTATTACAATAAAAAACTGATTAATGCATTTTTAAAAGAGTTAACAAGAAAATTCAAATCTGTCTACATTTTTATAAGATATCAAGCTCTTGGTAATGTTCACCATAAATGTTTAATTTTGTAAACTTATTTTTATAATGTTATTTTTAGTAAGTTAAAGGATATAAAGTATGGGGTCTCAAAAGTTGGAAATGAAAATCTTTTATCATTGAGCAAATTGTCGGTCCTGCCATGAGTGAAACAACTTTTTTGCATTACAACAGAGCTACCAAGAAAAATGAGGAGGATGCATCAATTGACACCACTCAGGTAATCTACATAGAGCAATTTATCTTTTAAAAATCTTTTCCACTGTTATCATCATTATACAAATATAGTGGGTCTGTTCTTCCCTTATACAGATGGGTAGTTGGTCAATGCTCTACTATATATAAATGGGACCTCCTGTAGGCCAGGCACTGTTCAAGGAGTTGGTGGTATATCATCGAACTAATCTAATTCCCTCATTACATGGAGCTTACATTCTTCCAAGCCACATTAACCTTTTTGGACTTTAAGAACAAAGAAAAACTGCAAAGGTCTTCAGCAGAGATGCATGGTCTGATTTCTGTGTCTAAAAGATTATTTTGGCTGAATTCTGGAGAATGGATGTTCCAGAAACCTCTTCATCCAAAGCCACATGCATCTTCAAAGAGTCTCTGACAGTAGCTATGGTCATCAGGAAGGTGAAAAATATTTCCAGTTTAATAATACAAATGCTTCTTCCTCTTGAGAACTGACTGAAACTGACCCTTCAGAACAACTAACATAGTTATTGTGCCTTACACATGTTTGCACTAATACATTAGACCAGCTTTGGGGAGACCTCTAGTCAGATAGCCTAGGTAGTGGTTTTGAGTCAAACACCCCCTTACAAGAATCTGATGAAAGCTATGAACCATCTCTGTAGGAAAAAAAAAATTTTTTTCATACTATTTCAGGGCGTTCACAAACTTTAAAACCTATCTAGACCTCAGGATGATAATCCCTGCATCAAGAATCCAGGCGTGATTTTAAAGAACCAAACACACAACACACAGACTCACTTTACAGAGCTTTCATTATAAAGAAATAACCTAGAAACAGGAAAATAGCTCACTTTTAAAAAAGAAATGTGCTTTTTATATACACACACAATTCTTTTATAACTTTTCATTTTACCAGAGAAAAAGAGACTTCTGTAAAGGTAGGACATTCATAGCTCTAGGTCAGAAGATTGCGAACCTGAGCAGTCACCATCCCAGTTGACCTCTCCACCCAGCATAGTAACACAACCTGTAGTCTGGCTAATTGAAGCTGGTGAGAGAAAGTGCTCATCTCAGCCAAAATCTTTGCTTAGAGTCTCTCAAAAGAGACCCAGGTTATTTGACTCTAAATGTTTTGCTTTACCTATATAAAAACTACATTTTTCAAAGTGCTTTCCCATCATTTTGGCTCTTGTAAAGATATTCATGTCAAATGGTGTGGCAGTTCCTAAACAATTAAACATCGAATTACAATATGATCCAGCAATTACATTTGTGGATACATATCCAAAAGTAAAAGCGGGACTCAAACAGATGTTTGTGTACCTATGTTCATAGCAGAATAGTATTCATAGTAGCCCAAAGGTAGAAGCAATCCAGCAATCCAAGAGTCATTGACTGATGAATGCACACACAAAATGAGGTATGTACACACAGTGCAATATTATTCAGCCTTAAAAAGGAAGGCAGTTCTGACACATGCTACAAAATGGATGAATCTTGAAGACGTTATACTGAGTGAAATAAGCCAGTCACAAAAGGACAAATACAGTATGATTCTATTTATACGAGTTATCTAGAGTTGTCAAATTTATAAAGACAGGAGCTAGAAAAGTGGTTGTCAGGAGCTGGGGGGAGGGGAGATGGGGCGTTACTGTTAATGGTTGCAGTGGTTCAGTTTGGAAGGATGTAAAAGTTCTGGAGTCGGATTGTGATGTTGGTTGCACAATGATGTGAATGTACTTAATGTCACAGAATTATACATTTAAAGATGACAAATTCTGTTATATATATTTTACCACAATAAAAAATATATTCATGTTAGCTGTAGATCATAAGGATGATTAATGGCATTTATATAGAACACAGATCTAATTTTGTATATTGATATCACAAATTGGTCTTTTAAAAGATGAACTCATTTCCTCAGTCTAGTATTCTAATCAGATAAATGTGCTATTGTGGTAACCACATGTGTTGCAATATATAGCCTTAGTTTACTACCTTTTTTCTTTTTTGTACCAACAGGAAAATCAAGAGGAACTGGGCCTCTGGGAGGAGAAATTTGAAAATTTTGTGGATGTCAAAGTTAATGGTACAATTGAAATTGGTATAGTGTTCTTTCCAAACAGTTCTTTCCAAAATAGCCAGAAGTTTCTATCTAAAAGTCCCTTGAGCTTTGGCACCTAAATACATGACTTTTGTAAGGTGAACAGAAATCTCATATTTAGGACCACGATTCTTCAGTAATGCATTGCAACAGAGAAATAGTGAGTGTATGACTTGTGGGGAGTGTAAGAGAAATATAGGCCTCATGAAGCTTCTGGTCTCATAGAGGGACCTAGGTCGGCATACTGCTTGCACTCTTCAGTGAATCAATTGCAAATTCTACATTCTGTTTTTATGAGAGTCAAGTGATGAGAAACCCAGCTCATTAGCCCCAACATTTCAAGCCAGTGGTTCTCAACCTTTCCAAGCCTCCTCACTATTCATGTGAGTGTTGAGTGACCATCTATGACATTTCTCACTACACTTAGTGATGAGCGGAGACTTAGGGAATGTAGGTGGCAGGGAGGGAATTTGTCTCTTTAGGAGATAACTTTTCAAATACTTGGGGCTTGTTTAGTTGGAAAAAATACTGACTTTTACCCTCCTTCCTCCCTACCCTGTAGAATAACGGACCTTCTCTTAACTCCTTGAGAATCTCTGATCTAGTATCTATTTCTATAGCCTAGTATACTGATATACTGATATATAGTCCTGGTCAGGACTGACAGTGTAGCCCAAAGTTATAAATAGGGGAGCCCTAAGGCTCTCCTGTCAGAGAAGGCAATGGCACCCCACTCCAATACTCTTGCTTGGAAAATCCCATGGATGGAGGAGCCTGATAGGCTGCAGTCCATGGGGTCGCTAAGAGTCGGACACGACTGAGCGACTTCACTTTCACTTTTCACTTTCATGCATTGGAGAAGGAAATGGCAATCCACTCCAGTGTTCTTGCCTGGAGAATCCCAGGGATGGGGGAGCCTGGTGGGCTGCCATCTGTGGGGTTGCACAGAGTCGGACACGACTGAAGCGACTTAGCAGCAGCAGCAGCAAGGCTCTCCTGTATGTAACATTATAATCCTTTCTGTGTCTTATCTATAGCAACCACTTTCCATAAACTCCTCCAAACAAGGACCATTTGATGTCAAATACTTTTACCCAAGAGTAAATTTAAATCAATGTTCTTTCTCCTAGTTACTTTCATTTTCCCCATATCTCTAAAATAATTGTTAAATAAAGGACTTTGTCTTTGGTTAAAGGAAATTTTTACATCTACAGTCACAGGGAAGGGGGTGTATATTGAGGAGCTAGGAGAGGTACTGCTGGTGCCCTTGACCTCACAGTTCTTGTATGCAGTAAGAATGAACAGGCAGGCAGAAGACACCCAGCCTTTCATCTGGCAAGCATTAAAAGTGATCACTACCCTCTTCTTCCTAAAGCAAACAAATATGCAGTATAGTTCAGGAAAATTTAGGGAAAAAATCTAAAACTTTGTAATCTTATTTTACAGATAGAAAAGAAATATACTGTAAATGTGGGAACACAGAGAACTGTAGCACACAGCTAAGAAAACGTAACTAATAAGTGACCAGAACTTTGCCTTGTGCATTTTTTGTATCCCCACAACACCTGAATACAACAAAGTACAGAGAGTCAGCATATATGGTTGGTCAGGGCAGGCTCGGGTCTCTTGATCCGTAGTCTAGTCATCTTGCTATTCCTATAGTTAACTGAATTTCATTAATTGATTGTCCCATTGAGAAGCAAAACTCAGTCACTCTCCTGGTCCCTGTAGGTCCTGCCTCCATTGGTTTGGATTTCTCTTTGCATGGTTTTGAGCATCTCTATGGAATCCCGCAACATGCTGAATCACACCAACTTAAAAACACAAGGTAAAGTGAAAAGAATTCATACAGGAGGCTCTGGTTTCTGGACTGGAAAAGTTTGAAAAGAAAATATGTGCAATATCTGAGTCAGTGCTAATATGTGCCTGGCCTTTCCCTCTTTGATATTGCTTGTAGAGCTTTAAGAATTTCCCTTTAATGATCACTCAGAACGATGGTTTTCAATTTTTATTTTGTTTTTCAGCAAAAATTAGACAATGTAATTGTAATGCTGAACTTAAAAGTATAGAAGACATAAAAACACGGAACTGAGCAACTGAGCATGCACACACTCATGGTTGAAGTAGCAGGAAGATCTTCGTTACATCACCTTCCTGGGTTCTGCTTTTGTCTCTCAAGTCCTTTCTGGGGAACCCTGGGAAATATACTGTGAAGATCAGTGACCTAGAAAAGGCTTTTACTAAAAAAAGGACAGTGAGCTGGAGTGGAAAAGTGTGGCATCTCATATTGACTTGGATTCCCTTGGGGAGATTATTTCCAACTAACACCATTGACTGAAAAATGCCAGAGGTATCAGACAAAGAAGCAGCAGAACTGAAAGATCTGGTCAAATTTGCCTGGTTCAGATGCTGTTTAGATGATAGGTAGACATAGTGACAGGTGAATCAGAAACTGTGTTGCTCTCACACCAGCCTGAGCTCCATGCTTCCTACCTCAATTCAGTTCCTAATCTTTCCTTACTCAGTGCTGTGGAGGCATGTTAGGATACTATTGTTTTGTTTTAGTGACAGAGAAATACTCACCAAATCTGTCAATTTAGTTTTTGCATGCTACTGTGGAAGATTCGTAGGAAATGGTCCTCACCTTATAAGAGATACTCAGAAAAGATATCTAAGACATGAGATACGCATGCTAATAGTAGCATGAAGAAATGCCAAAAGAATCAAAGGAGGAGGATCATATTCAGCCAGATTGAATCAGGAAACCTTTAGAGAAGTGGTAAAGAGTTGAGCTTTGAAAGATGTATAGGACCCAAGTCTTTGCAGGGGAAGTAAGTAAGTAAGTAAGTGTTAGTCGCTCAGTTGTGCCTGATTCTTTGCAACCCCATGAACTTCAGCCCACCAGGCTCCTCTGTCCATGAGATTTTCCAGGCAAGGATACTGGAGTGGGTCACCATTTCCTTCTCCAGGGATCTTCCCAACCCAGGGATCAAACCTGTGTCTCCTGCACTGCAGGTAGATTCTTTACCGACTGAGCTATAAGGGAAGCTTTGCAGAGGAGAATGGAGCTATAATATTCACTAATAATATATACATGATGGTCATTTGTAATCCTTCTTTGTATGTTTCAGTGATAGTGATGCTTACCGTCTTTATAACCTGGATGTCTATGGATATAAAATACATGACAAAATGGGCATTTATGGTTCAGTGCCTTATCTCCTGGCCCACAAACTGGGCAGAACTCTAGGCATTTTTTGGCTAAATGCCTCAGAAACACTAGTGGAGATCAAAACAGAACCTGCTGTAAAGGTGAGCTACGGATCATGACTGCATACCATGCTTACAGAAGAGACAAAACTAGTGAAATGTAATCATAGTTTAGGGATTTCTAGTGGCAATCTTCTGCCACTAGAGTCTTTACAGTATAACTAGGGAAGGCTGTTGGTATGTACAAAGGAACAGACTATTATACACATAAGGGTGGGTCTTGAGGGTTAGAGGGACATTTTTCAGACTTTCATTCATTCCTTTTTCAGTACACACTGACCCAGACGGGCCCAGTTGCTGCTAAACAAAAGGTCGGGTCTCGAACTGATGTGCACTGGATGTCAGAGAGTGGGATCATTGATGTTTTTCTGTTGACAGGACCTACTCCTTCTGATGTCTTCAAGCAGTATTCATACCTTACAGGTACTTGCATGTGGACATGTCAGTTTCTTGTTCCATGGTATTTCCTCTAAACCATGTAGAATCACTGTAAATTAACATTTTTTGCACATGATATAGCATTTGTAAACAACTTTTTAAGAAGCAAGCATTTATCCTCCCACTCTCATCCCATTCAGCATCTCATCCCATTCCCTTTAACCAGCGGAATGGTTAAACATTCCACTGGGGCTGGTAATCTCCATTCTCTAGTCACTAATGTTCACCCATCTGCCTTCCTTGGAGCCTTAAAGGCTCCTGGGCTTTCTTTACCTTTAACCCCTTTAATCCCTGGGCTTTCTCTATCTCTATCTCAGGTAACCAGTATCCCAATCTGAACTTCTATATGTTCTTTTCTCCATTAAAACATACCACTGGGATTAGCACTAAAGCATTTTTATCTTTAAAAGATATATGAGATCATTTTGATTAACGCAGAAAAAGCATTTGACAAAATCTAACACTATTTAATGATAAAAACATTCAGAAGACTAGGAATAACAAGAAGCTTCCTCCACATGATAAAAAGGCATTTATGAAAAATTCACAGCTATCCTCATACTCAATTCTGAAAGATTGCAAGGTTTCCCCTAAGATCGGAAACAAATGAGGTTTCCCACTTTCATCACTGCTACTGAACATTGTAGTTGAAGTTCCAGCCAGAGAAATTAGGCAAGAAAAAGAAATAAAAACCGTCCAACTTTGAAAGGAAAATGTAAGATTATCTCTATTCACAGACAATGTGATTCTATATGATATAAAATCCCAAAGAATACATATACACACACACAGTTAACCTAAGTTGTATGGTACATGATCAACACACAAAATTTGTTGTGTTTCTATACACCAGAAATGAACAATCTAAAAATGAAATTGAGAAGACAATTCCATTTACAGTAACATCCAAAAGAATAAAATACCCAGGAAGTGGAACTTAACCAAGGAGGTGAAAAACTTGTATGCCAAAAACTACAAAAAAAAAAAAATACCCAGGAAGTGGAACTTAACCAAGGAGGTGAAAAACTTGTATGCCAAAAACTATAAAAAAAAAAAAAAAAAAAAAAAAAAACCCAGGAAGG
>NW_011494831.1:4429715-4439429 GCF_000754665.1 Bison bison bison
ACAAAAAAACAACAACAACAACAACAAAAAAAAACCCTGAACCAAAGGCCAAGATACATAAGAAGAAATCCCATGTTCATGGATTGGAAGATTTAATATTATTAAGATGGCAGTCCTACTAAAAGCAATCTATAGGTTTACTACAATCCCTGCCAAAATCCAATATCATTTTTAAGTAATAGAAAAAATGATCTTCAAATTCATATGGAATTTCAAAGAGCCTGAGTAGCCAAAAAATCCTGAAATAAAATGTTGAAGGACTCACACTTTTCTAATTTCAAAATTATTACAGTGTTAAAGTAATCCAAACAGTGTAGTACTGGCATAAGGATAGACATATAAGCCAGTGGAATAAAACTGAGAGTCTAAAAATAAACCCATAGATCTTTGGCCTATTGATTTTCAATAAATGTTCAAGACCTTTCAATGGAGAAATAATTATGTCTTAACCACATGGTACTGGGACAACTGGATATCCACATGCAAAAGAATGAAGGTGGACCCTTATCTCACACCATATACAAAAAATTAACTCAAAATCAATCGATGGAATAAATATAAGAACTAAAGTCATAGAACTCTTATAAGAAAACAGGTAAATCATGACCTTGGATTTGGCAACAGATTCTTAGCTATGACACCAGAATCATGAACAACAGAAGAAAAAAACAGATAAGTTGGATCTTTTTTTTTCCAGCTGTGCCACTTGACATGTGGGGTCTTCCCAACCAGGGATCTAACCCACACCCTCTGTAGTGAAAGTAGGGAGTCTCAACTATCAGACCACCGGGGAAGTTGCAAGTTGGACTTCTTTAAAAACTTTTGTGAGTCAAAGAACGTTATCGAGAAAGTGAAAAGCCAGCCTATAGAATGTGAGAAAATATTTGCAAATCATATATATGATAAGGGTCTAGTATCCTGAATATATAAAGAACTCTTATAAGTCAACAGCAAAAAGGAACAGTCTAACTCTAAGATGAACCAAGGGCTTAAATAGAGATTTCTCAAAAGAAGATGTACAGATGGATTAACGAGCACCGGAAAAGAAGCTCAACAGCATTAGGTAAATTAAAACCACAATGAGATACTGCTTCAAACCCACTGGGATGGCTAAATCAGAAAATAAGAGAGAGAAAAAAAATAGTAAATGTTGGTGAGGATGTGGAGAAATTAGAAACTCATACATTACTGATTGGAACATAATATGGTCAGCTGCTGTGGAAACAGTTTGGCAGTTCCTCAAAAAGCTAAACATAGAATTACCATATGACCCAGCATGATGATTAATTTTGTGTGTCAAGTCATGGTGCCCAGATATTTGGTTAAACACTAGTGTAGATGTCACTATGAAGGTATTTTTTAGATGAGATTAATAATTAAATCAGTAGACTATGAGTAAAGCAGACTAACACTCTGTAATGTGACTGGGTTTCATCCAATCATTTGAAAACCTTGAGAAAAAAGGACTGAGGTGTCCCCCTAAAGAGGGGCTTCTCTGGTGACTCAGAAGTAAAAGAATTTGTCTGCAGTACAAGAAACACAGGAGACACAGGTTCGATCCCTGGGTTGGGAAGATACCCTGTAGGAGAAAATAGCAACGCACCCCAATATTCTTGCCTGGAGAATCTCATGGATAGAAGAGCCTTGCAGGCTATAGTCCATAGGGTCACAAAGACGTGGATGCAACCCAGTGACTGAGCACACACATCCCCTAAAGTAAAAGGAATCTGTCTTGAGACTGTCTTTGTATTCAAGCTGCAACTTCAACCCTTCCCTGGTTCTCCAGGCTGGCCTACCTGGAGAATCCAAAGCTAGGAGCCTCTACAATCTCATGAACCAGTTCCTTAAGATCAATCGATCATTTTCTTTCTCTGTATATGTATAAATACATATATACATATCCTTTTGATTCTGTTTCTCTACAGAACCCTAACTAATTCATCTAGCAGTTCCACTCCTAGATATATACTTGAACTGAATGGAGACTGAACAGGTACTTGTATGCCAAAGATCACTACAGCATTATTTACCAGAGCCCAAAAGTGCAAACATGCTAAGTGCTCATCAGAAGTGCATGGATAAACATGGTCTTCCCTGGTAGTACAGTGGATAAGAATTCACCTCCCAATGCAACAGACATGGATTCGATCTCTGGTCCAGGAAGACTCCACATGCTGCAGAGCAACTAAAGCCTGCGTGCCACAACTACTGAAACCTATGCATCTAGAGTCTGTGCTCTGCAACGAGAGAAGCCACTGCCATGAGAAGCCCGTGCAGTGCAACGAAGAGTGTCCTCCACTCACCACTCGAGAAAGTCCTTGTGCAGCAACAAAGACGCAGCACAACCAAAAATAAGCTAATTCTTTTTAAAAAAGATGAATGGATCAACAAAATGCTTTCTTCTTGATGCCCTAAGTGTGAGACTCAGTGCTTAGACCTTGTAGATATTCAGGAATGTACAGTTATCATTGTGGTGGTTCCTGGCTCAGTTGTCATCTCCCCCTTTTAGGCACACAAGCCATGCCCCCTCTCTTTTCTCTGGGGTACCATCAGTGCCGCTGGAACTATGAAGATGAACAGGATGTAAAGGCAGTGGATGCCGGATTTGATGAACATAACATTCCTTATGATGTCATGTGGCTGGACATAGAGCACACAGAGGGCAAGAGGTACTTCACCTGGGACAAGAAAAGATTCCCAAACCCCAAAAGGATGCAAGATCTGCTCAGGAGCAACAAACGTAAGGTAAAATAAGCCAGTGGGCTTACAGGTGACACAAGTGGTAAAGAACCTGCCTGCCAGTGTAGGAGATGTAAGAGACGCAGGTTTGATCCCTGGGTTAGGAAGATCCCCTGGAGGAACGCATGGCAATCCACTCCAGTATTCTTGCCTGGCGAATCCCATGGACAGAGGAGCCTAGCAGGTGACAGTCCATGGGGTCGCAAAAAACTGCACACAACTGATGTGACTTAGCATGCATGTACACACAGGACAGAATTCTGAACCTTTTCATTGCAGAGCATTTAAAAATGTTCAAGTTGCCTTGGCACATTAGTGAACGAGAACCATCTTGTTAAAAAAATGGCCGGAAAATAGTACTTTCAAGTGTAACTGTAATTGTGATCATAGAAAAGCTTTTGTGAAAAGATAACGCTATCCACCCCTCCCTTAGTGGGTCTAGGTCCCCACAAGGATGAAGGGGCCTACCATTCGGTTCCATTCATTGTGACCAGCGTCTACTAATGTGATGGGTGCACCTCACACAAAATTTGATTTGATGTCAAGATTGATGATATCATACTGGCACCAAAAGGGTATGAACAGGTTAGTTAGTCCCATAGTGAGGCATTTTAGGGGTGCAGAGCTGCTCCCAAGCTCCTCTGAAAATGGCCTAAGAGAGCTGGGAAAGGAGACAGGCTCAGGTTTTAAGTGGTTACAGTGTTGAACTGGGGTGAGTGTTCCTGTGCATGCACTAGGGCTTGTGTGGTTTGAACTTCTTGTTGGCCCCAAAGAAGGAAGCATCAGGGCTTTGTCAGCATGCACAGATCTGGGCAGAAGGGTAAAGGGCCTGAAGATGTGGTGGGGCTTGAAGCTCTTAACAGTTGGTCAGAAATGAAGTCAGATTCTTTAGTACACTGTTTTTCCTGCATGCTTCCCTGATGGACTCAACCTGTCCATATGGCCAAGGAAAGAACTAAAATAGAAAACGAGGACAGGGAGATGGCACTGGGAAGTATATAATGCAGGTGTGGTGGTGGTGGTGGTCATGGCAATAATGAAAAGAGTGAAGGAGAAAAAAAAAAAACAGAGGAAAAAGGGAAGAATCCCGTATATATCTCGTGAACAGATCCCTCAGTCCCTATCTGTGAGATTCAAGTTGCCTTTTCAACCCATTCTGTTGATCCCCAGGCCTTTTACAAATGTTCAGAGCCAATGCTGTTAACTCTTAATCTTTCAATTAATAAACATTTATTGGTGTTTATTATTGAAGCAGCCCAAAAGCTTGGAGAAGGCAATAGCACCTCACTCCAGTACTCTTGCCTGGAAAGTCCCATGGACAGAGGAGCCTGGTAGGCTGCAGTCCATGGGGTCACAAAGAGTCGGACGCAACTGAGTGACTTCACTTTCACTTTTCACTTTCATGCATTGGAGAAGGAAATGGCAACCTACTCCAGTGTTCTTGCCTGGAGAATCCCAGGGACAGCGGAGCCGGGTGGGCTGCCGTCTATGGGGTCGCATAGAGTCAGACACGACTGAAGTGACTTAGCAGCAGCAGCAGCAGCAGCCTAAAAGCTAACTGACAGATGAATGGATAAAGGAAATGTGGTATATACAAATGATACAAAATTACTCAGTCATTAAAAGGGAGGCTGTTTGTGTACATGCTACTACAACATGAATGAACCTTGAGGACATTATGCTGAATGAAATAAGCCCATCACAAAAAGACAAATACTATATGATTTCACTAATCTGTAATATCTAAAGCAGTCAAAATCATAGAGACAGAAAGGAGAAGGGTGGTTGCCAAGGGCTAGAGAGGAGGAGGCAATGGGAAGTTGTTTTTAATGGGTATAGAGTCTCAGTTTTACAAGATGAAAAGAGTTGTACACATTGACTGTACAACATTGTGAATGCACTGTTGAACTGCAAGGTCTCCTATGTCTTCTGCATTGCAGGCAGATTCTTTATCTGTACACTTAAAACTGGTCAAGATAGTGAATTTTATGTTATGTATATCTTACCACATTTTAATATTTTAAAAGTTTTTTAGCAATGGAGATTTAAACTTCAGTGTGTAGAGTAGATTTTAACAGACATGAAGGATGATTTTTAGAAGATTATTTTAGCCAAATAGATGGTTTTGATGCCCTCAAGTAGGTGAAAGTGATGGTATTAGAAGGGCAAGGAGAGATGATAAAGATGCTAAAGACATGGGGCTCTGATCATAGCTCTTTTCAAACCTCCTTCCTAAATGCTTCCCTGGTGGCTCAGATGGTAAAGAATCTGCCTGTCAATGCAGGAAACCTGGGTTTGATCCCTGGGTCAGGAAGATGCCCTGGAGAAGGGAATGACAACCATTCTGGTATTCTTGTCTGAAAAATCCTGTGGACAGAGGAGCCTGGTAGGCTACAGTCCATGGGGCTGCAAAGAGTTGAACGTGACTGAGCAATTAACACTTCACTCCTTCCTAAATATGGCTGTACCATTGGATTTGGGTTTTTTTTGTTTGTTTGTTTTTAATAATTCTCTTTTCTCTAATGTTTGCTTTTGTGTTATCTTAGCCTCTTAGGTATCCAGGGAGCAGAGACCTTGCCTACTTAATCCTTATGTAAAGCACTCAGCACCACAGAGAGAGAGAATCTTAATAAATGTGATCTTTAGAACATGTATTGGAGGGACAGCAATCACTGTGAAAAAGAATAGACCTGGTTTTGATATCAATTTATATTCCCATGAGCACATGAAAGGTGACAGGATTTTACTGGTGTCTGAAATATCTCAGTAATAGTAGTTGTTATGGGCTTCCCCAATGGCTCAGCAGATAAAGAATCCGCCTGAATGCAGGAGACACAGGTTCAATCCCCAGGTCGGGATGATTCCCTGGAGAAGGGAATAGCAACCACTCCAGTATTCTTGCCTGAAAAATCACGTGGACAGAGGAGCCTGATGGGCTACAGTCTAATGGGTTGCAAAGAGTCAGACATGACTGAGTGACTAAGCACAACACAATTGTTTTGAGTAAAATGTGAACTCCAAAACTATGATGAAAACATATAAATGAACATATGACTTATGTGAAACTGATGAGATCTTTAAACTTTTATGTCCTGACAGCTTGTGGTCATTAGTGACCCCCACATCAAGGTTGATCCCAACTACTCAGTGTATGCTAAGGCCAAAGAACAGGGCTTCTTTGTGAGGAATCATGAAGGAGGAGACTTTGAAGGTGTATGCTGGCCTGGTAAGATGTCATTTTTTCACCTGATACCCACTGTTTAGCCCCAATTAATGAAGGCTGCATTAATTTCTTATAGATGTCACATGCTATATTTTAGGTGCCTTTCCTTAAAGGTATTATCATCTTTTATATCTTTCATCTAACACCTGGTCTGATGTTCTTTGTATACATTTATAAGTCAGTGAATGATTGAAAAATAAGCAAACCTCAGTGACATGCTGTTTCCCTTAGCAAATAAAAATTAAAAGCCAGAGAATTGGAACAGAAGAAGAGGAAGAAAGAAGAGTCCTGCATGTCTCTCCCTGTGCTTCTTTTTTGCCTCAACAGCCCATAGGTTTGACTTTACAGCCTTTCATGAGTGATCTCAGCTGCCCCTGACAACTCTGAAGCCTTCATTTTAGAAATCATTAATTTAAAGCCTTGGTACAAACTCCTCACAGACAAAAGGGAATTACCAGTCTATCATCTGATAGCACTCTATCACAAATTCACACACAATGGAGAAACCCCATGCATTCCTCTTTTCCCTGTACCACTTATAAACATGTCTCTGCCCTCATTCAGAACAAAGGGTTCACTCCAGGATATCTGCCATAATCCTTACGGGGCTGTCTGAGGCCATCAGTGAACGATAGGCTCCATCCTGATGCTTGTTCATTGGCATTCCCCTGCCCTCTGGGTCTGAGAGGACTAGTGATTGTCACTGGAGTTCAGCATTGACTTCTTCATTAGCTTCTCACCAGACTATGCTTCTGTATTGGCTATCTTTTACGTTTGCTGTAAGGCACTCATTCATTACCCAGCTTTCTCATCTTACATATTACCATGAGGATCACTGTTCCTAACAGGCTATCTACTCTTCTGCCTCTGCAGGTCTCTCCTCTTACCTGGATTTCACCAACCCCAGAGTCAGAAAGTGGTATTCTAGTCTTTTCGCTTTCTCTGTTTATCAGGTTTGTTTTTATTCCTTTGCCCTTTCCTAGTTACCTGGAAGGATGAAGGAAAGAAGTGACTAAATAGAATTACTCTGCTTCACTGAGTAGCTCTTGATAAATAATACTTATATGAAGAGGCAGGGATGCCAACCACATATCAGATTTTGGTGGTGCCATATGAATGGCATATGAGGAGAGGCACCATATGAACTACCAAATGCACAAAAGCTGTGATTTTGACTTTCATTATGATAGACTGTATGATATACCAAATTACTTAATAATAGAGATTTATTATATTTTCAAATTGGAGAAATTTTTACTTCGTATGGTATTATTAAAAATGATAATGATATATGTGAAAGTATCTTTCAGAGTATAACATGACATTGAAAGTAAGGTATAATAATAATTCTTAAAATCTTATAAAAATCACAGAGAAAACTGGAGAGGCCACATCTAGACAACTGTTTTCAACCAATGGTGGTAGTGACAAGAATGATGATTAATATAAATTGAGTACGGCTATGTGCCAAGCACTGTGCTAATCACTTTGCGTGCATTATACCATTTCATCTTCACAATAACTCCTTGAAGTTGGAATTGTAATTAACTCTAATCCCACAGACAAGAAAATCAAGGCATGGACAAGTATAAAAATCTGCTAAATTCACCCATCTAATAAGTGGTAAATCCAAGATTTTTAACTTAGGTCAACTGTCTCCCAAGCCTGGCTCTTAACCACTAGACTCTAGTTTCTGAGCATCCTGTATTAGGATATAGAAATAGGAGCTTCCCTGAGGTTAAGAATCTGCCTTGCAATGCAGGAGATGTGGGTTCCATCCCTGGTTGGGAAGCTAAGACCCACATGTAAACCGTCACGCCACAGCAAAAGATCTCACGTGAGGCAGTGCAGATCCGTGTGCCACAACTAAGACCTGATGCAGCCAACTAAATAAATAAATGTTTTTTTAAAAAAAGAAGAGAACTTAGAGCAGGGTTAAATAATAATTGGGCCAATCCAGTCATACACACTTGTTCCCCTATTGTCTATGGCTGCTGGCACATAACTATACCCGGACTGGGTTACTGAAAAAAGAGCCCGTATGGCCTGCAAAGTTGAAAATATTTACAATCTGGCCCTTCCAGAAAAAGTTTGCCAGCCGCTGCATTAGAGGGTGTTAAAGAACAGTCAAAGCAGCTAAATACTTGGAACCTATACAGCCTTGTTCATTGAAGTATACGTGATTAGAAAGAATTTGAAGTAAAGAGTCAGAAAAAAACATGTAAGCCTCCTCCAGGCATTTGAAAGACTACCACGTGGGGAAGGCAGCAGATGTATTTTCTGGTATCCCAGAAGACAGCCTGGTCCCTGTGAGAGAATATTACAAGGAGCAAGACTTTCAGAAACCTGGAATGAGCTGCCTGAGAGACTCCTGGTCATTGTAACTATTCAATCAAATGCTGAGAGACCAGGGATTTTTATAAAGGGACTCCAGCACCGTGTTAACTGGATGACTCAACAGCCCCTTCACTCTAAGTCAAACAATTCTCTGTAGGATACAAACTCTAGATCCTGCTGACAAATGGTATCTTAGCTGTCAAACCCTTCACAGTACTAGAGGGAAGGCAGAATCTCTTCATGGACAGCTCTAACTGCCCCTAGTAACAGTCGGAGCAGATGAGGGAGAACCTGATTGTGAACGTTCACAACCTGTCCTGTAGGGGTTCTCCAGGAGGTCTCAGAATGGACTTGTGGGTGATATGGGAATACAGCACAGCGCTCTTTCATTCATCAGCAAGTACTTACTGAGAACCCTCTGCTATTCAGGTTGTTCTGGGTATTTGGGATTTATCAGTGAATAAAACAGACGAAATTCCTTGCCCTGTGGAACTTTTATTCTAGCAGATGACAGAGCATAGATAATAAACAGAATAAATAATAAGGTAAATGGAGTAGGAAAGAGGATTAGGTCCGGCTGTCATATTAATCTTATCACTGTAGGAGTTTTATCATGATCAAGATTGACTTCCTAGGGATCTACTGACATCCTCCACATATGGAACGACATGAATGAGCCCTCTGTCTTTAAAGGCCCAGAGCAAACCATGCAGAAGAATGCCATTCATCACGGCAACTGGGAGCACCGGGAACTTCACAACATCTATGGCTTTTATCAGGTAAGACATCTAAAAAGCAGCCGCCTGGATCCACAGGCCCTACCTTTGGGGCTGAAAGTCATTTGCTTTGTAACAACCATACTATACTGTTCATTTCTCTTTGTGTGTCTTTTCTGTCAACTGTCATAGGTCTTATCAGGTTGTAGCCAATATAAAACATTATTTCTCCCTTTGCGTCTTTTCCTTCTATAAGGAACCTGATCGATTGATTAACTCATAGATATTGTGAGATTAATGATAACATAGAAACATCTTCCTTGACAGGAACCATTAGTAAGGAGCGTTAGATAATCCCTCAAACCTTTTACTGAAGTAGGCTGTGCATAAATACATCAACGACAAAACAAATTTTTAAAAATTTCACAGGTTTTAAATTGTGAAAATTTTTAAATTTAAACAATTTAAAATTTTAAATTTGCTGTTTAAATACAGCAAGTCTTATGTTCATACCAGGGAAGTAAGATTTAGAACACAGAGACACAATTTCAGTATGTATACCTTCTAAATGTAGAAGGCCTTCCTTAAGTACTTAGCCTTCTCAATGGAAGGTGGTAGAATTGTCTTCCATTTGCCAGTCACATTCAAAAATCTTTGCAGTCACTTGCCCTTATATATTTGTGGTTCTTTGTTATCTTC
>NW_011494831.1:4439529-4458759 GCF_000754665.1 Bison bison bison
ATCTTCAGAATTTAACAGTGTTCTTGTGACCCTACCACCAATTGCTATTTTCCAGTGGGAGCTGCTGGCTACATATGGCATGGTTTCCAGATAGTATCAGTTTACTTCTCTATGCAGCCTCTTGCTATAACTGTCAACTACTTTATAGTTGAAGAATTTTCTTATGTAGGCCAGAGCCAGTCACTTAACCTCTCTGAAGCTCAGTTTTTTCCATTAATGAAAACTATCTCAGAGGTTGTTGTGTAAGTTATAAGAAAAAAATCTTATAAAAATGCCTACAATAATAAGCACCAAATTAATCCTCTTTTATTATTTACCATTATTTCATTGCTATTTTTCAATTTTTATTGATTTACTTTTTTGACTGTGCTGAGTCTTAATTGCTGCTCAGGCTTTTCTCTAGTTGCGGCAAGCAGGAGCTACTCTCTAGGTGCAGTGTGCAGGCTTCTCGCTGAAGTTGCTTCTCTTGTTGTGGAACATGGGCTCTAGGACACGTAAGCTCAGTAGCTGTGGCTCCCAGGCTCTAGAGTATCGGCTCAGTAGTTGTGGTGCACAGGCTTAGTTGCTCCGCAGCATGTGGGATCTTTCCAGACCAGAGATCAAACCTGTGTCTCCTGCATCGGCAGGCAGAGTCTTTACCTCTGAGCCACCAGGGAAGCCCCTGTTTCATTGCTATTTTAATCAAAGAAATTGTTTCACTCTTTTAATAGGGAAATTTAGAGCAGTTTCATTATATCATGAAAATTATTTGGAAGATTTTTTAAATATTTTCCATTTCATGTTCCCACCTATTATTTACTCTTTGCACATGAAATAGCTTATTGGGGATGTCTGCACCATGCCATAATTCAGTCGTCTACTTGAAATTTTTCTTCTTTGACATCACAGCAAATGGCCACTACAGAAGGACTGATCCAGCGATCTAAAGGAAAGGAGAGACCCTTTGTTCTTACACGTTCATTCTTTGCTGGATCACAAAAATATGGTAAGGACTGGCTCAATATGATCATACTAAAAAACACAAGCCAGCAGCCTGTCCCTTTGACCATATATGGTATATGGTGCAACTCTGTTGATACTTTCCTTTTCAGTAGATCAGCCCTTAGATTGTAGAGAGTGATGCACCCTGAAATATTTATTTTGTCCTGAGACAGAGTAAACCAATTTTAATAAAGTTTAGTTACTTGTTTCCCATGGAAGAACTTCCCTTGTGGCTCAGCTGGTAAAGAATCCGCCTGCAATCAGGGAGACCTGGGTTTGATCCCTGGGTTGGGAAGATCCTCTGGAGAAGAGAAAGACTACCCACTCCAGTATTCTGGCCTGGAGAATTCCATGGACTGTATAGTCCATGGGGTCACAAAGAGTCAAACACGACTGAGCAACTTTCACTTTCACTTTCCATGGAAGAATTGGCCACTTAGTTGGGAGAATGTCTTTAGAGAATCTATTTTCTGGGATGGCCATTTTTGACCCTGTCTCTTTGATTTATCAAGACCAGAGAAAATATACTTCTAACATTCCTTCAACCACCTGTTCCACTAAGCAATGTGGTTTAAAATAGACCTAGCTTTTTTGCTTGTGGTCAGTGTCATCTATAGCTGGATCCAGTTTACTAGCTAATGCAGATCTAGTTCAACCTAACCACCCCATGGCAGGAAGGCTATTTTAAGTCCCCTGGCCTTGCATAAATAACCTGAAGCTTAGGTCCTAGTTTGAGGGATCCAGCCTTTATTTTACCAGAGACATTATTAGGCCTCCTACTCCACCCCTGAAAACCAGCCCCAATGGTACTCTGTAAAAGGCCAAAATATTATCACCAGGCAAAGATATACAGAGATGCTCAACACAGCATTATTCCTGAAAATAAAAAGAAATAAAGAAAATCCAGATATCTAACAGTAAGGGAATAGTTATTAGGTTATGGTGTATTCATATGATAGACTATCATAAGGATATTTAATATATGCCTAATTGCAGGGTAGATGAGGGGGGAAAAAGCAGGATACCTAAATGTTTATATATTATCCTGATTTTGTTTAAAATATATATATATATATATATATATATAGAGAGAGAGAGAGAGAGAGAGGTATATGTAGGTAGTAATCTAAATGGGGCTTCCTAGATGGCACTAGTGGTAAAGAACCCACCTCTTAGTTCAGGAGACCTAGGAGACTTGGGTTCGATCCCTGAGTTGGGAAGATGGCCTGGAGGAGGGCATGGCAACACACTCCAGTATTCTTGCCTGTAGAATCCCATGGACAGAAAAGCCTGGCCAGCTCAAGTCCATGGGGTCTCAAAGAGTCAGACACGAAAGAGGCGGTTTAGCAAGCACACATGCAGTAATCTAAATGAATATAGTACCATGGTGATTATGAGTTATTTTAATTTTCTTCTTTTTTATCTGTTTTCCAAATTCTCTATAAGTATCCTTTTTAATCACTAAAACAAGTAAGGTCTTTGAATGAAAACATTTATAAGGAGAAGTTTAAAAAAGATATAACCGGAGGTAGTAGAGGGGTAGGCTGGGGGTTTTGGGTTAGCAGATGCAAACTATTACATATAGAGTGGATAAACAACATGATCCTGCTGTGTAGCACAGGGAACTATATTCATATCCTGAGATAAACCATAATGGAAAAGAATATGAAAAATGTATATATGTATAACTGGATCACTGCTGTGTAGCAGAAATTAGCACAAAATTGTAAATCAGCTATATTTTAAAAAATAACAGAAGATATGCATATAAGTAATTTTTTATCTCTTAAATATATTGGCCCATTGGCTAGTCTTCAATACTCTGTGTGAAGCTATTGACTTACCCCCAAAGTGTATTAAGTGAGGTATTACAAAGAATACTGTCGTATCAAGTCCTGTGCTGAGACCAACAGCCAGAGAGAATTTCCCAACTAAACAGCCATTTGAGACCTGAAAACATCTGCATATTTACATGAACTTTGTTACTTTATAAGAATGTTGTGAGTTTCAAAGTCGTTATGTAGATATATGCATACCTCATTTGAAGTCCAGGAGGAATTATGAAGGTACTGTTTTAAAAGAAAAATCCCTTGAAAATATTTTCCTTTGAGGGCCATAGGACAGCCTAAAATTTCTACAAAATATTAAAACAAAAATAGCCACCAAAAGTATTTTAGTAAAAGAGAGGCAAAATGTTTCAGGAGTAATATAGACTTAATAAAATAAGGTTATTTTCTTTTATGACTCTCTTTAGTGTTATATATCTTTACAAGTTCTTACCAACTATTCAGTGCTCAAGAGCACTGGCTTTAGAGTCAGACTGTCTGAGCTCAAATCCTACCATATCCACTTTTGCCATATTTCCATCTGCTGTAAAATAAAGTTAGTGTTTACCTGATAGAGTTGTTGTGATGATTAAATGGAACAATACAAGCAAAGTAGCATACCTCCTGGCTCAGTGAGGGTTCTATAAATGTTAACTATTGTTATTGCTACTTTATTTTGTCTCCCTCATGTGGTCTTAAAACCTCTTACGGAGGATTTTGCAGAAAGTAGGCTAGCACATAGGCATATAGATCAATGAAACAGAATAGAGAATCCAGAAAAAGTCCGACAGATATATGATCAAATATTTAGCAGCAAAGTTGCCAAGGCAATTCAGTGGAGAAAGGAGTTTTTTCAATAAATAGTATTGAAACATGGGGTATCCTTATGGGGCAGGGTGGGGCGGGGAAAAATCTTAACCCTTACCTCACACCATACACACAAAATAACTCAGAATGGAATATACTTACATTATAAAAGTTAAAACAAACAAAAGGCTTCTAGACAAAAAATGTAGAAAACCTTCGTGACTTTGAGATGGCAAAATTTCTTATAACACAAAAAGCACAAAACATAAAAAATGATAAATTGGACTTCACCAAAAATTTTAAAAGATATTGTTAAGAAAATGAAAGTCTCTCAGTCATATCCAATTCTTTGTGACCCCATGGACTATACAGTCCATGGAATTCTCCAGGCCAGAATACTGGAGTGGGTAGCCTTTCCCTTCTCCAGGGGAACTTTCCAATCCAGGAATTAAATCCAGGTCTCTTGCATTGCAGGCAGATTCTTTACCAGCTGAGCTACCAGGGAAGCCCATTGTTACGAAAATGAAAGTCAAGTCACAGACTGAGAAAAGACATTTACAATATACATATATATTTATCAAAGAACTTGTATCCAGACTATATAAAGAACTTTCACAATTAACTAATTAAAAGAAAGAAATGTTTTCCTTTATATTAGTTTGTCTATTACAAATATGGAATCTAAATATGAAATTGAGTACACATGGGCTGATTTCTTTTTTTTTTCTTTTAATACCTTCTTACTGATGACCAAAGGTGCTGTGTGGACAGGTGATAACACGGCAGAGTGGAGTCACCTGAAAATTTCTATCCCTATGTTACTTACCCTCAGCGTGACTGGGATCTCTTTTTGTGGAGGTAAGATGATAGCCTCAGGTCTGAAGTGAGAGAAGAATCAGTCAGGGCAGGGGGATGTTTTCATTAAAGCTGGTCAGAAATCCCTTCTTGTGAGTTGTTTTCAACAGAATAAACGTGGGAAAGAGAAAATGAGGAGAATGGAGAACAGACTAGAGAGGAGAATGAAGGAGATGTTTCAGCACTGTGAGCGTCTCATCTGAACTGAGGACATGAAGTAAAGTTATCGGAAAGCGAGCCACAGTGTTCTTTTCCTCATTGTCTTACTGCTCTGTTCCTTAGACACTCTTGATAACTGAGTTTCTCTTCTTGAAATACTCCTGTTCTATCTGAAAGTGAGAAAAATGGAGAGAACGACAAAGAATTTAACAAATCAGAAATCAGCTATACAGAAATCCTGTGGCATTTTATATATACACACACACACTTGGAAAAGATAAAATTTAGTTAAAATAAGATTCTCTGATGGGTTGCTTTCTCCTAATCCTAGTAATTCTCTGCAGATGAGAAATCTCAGTATAGAGATGCTCAACCTGGCTACAGGTCCAGCTGCTCCTTGTTTTCTGTGGGACTGGAAGCACTTAATATCACATTTTGATAGATGTGTTTTTTAATAGCACTAATTCACATTCGACACAAAGAATTTATATCCTGCTTAAGGGCTAAGCCTGAAATTTTCTCCCTAAATTTCTAATTCTGATTATGTCTCTCTCTTTAGTTCTTTCTATAGTTTTTATCTTGCTTTCAAACAAAATCAACTGCCAACCACCACCTCCTCCTGCCATCACTAAATACAGGCTTATTGAGTCAGGCAGATATTATGCAGTTTCTGAGTTACCAAGGTCCAGGACAAACAGAAATGTTGATCTTGCAATAAAGCCTTTTGACAGGAGAAGAACATATTCGAAGAGCATATTGTCAGATCCCCAAACAGCCTGAGGTTTGTAGTGTGTGCTTCCTAATCTGAGGCCACAGTTTGATGCTGTCGTTTTGAGTGCACATACATACCTTTGCCCTTTTGGTCTGCAAGGCCTTATCTTACCTGTGGGCATCATCTGTGACGCCCGGGTATCTCACTCAGCCTTTCTTTACTGACTAATCAGCGGATGTAGGTGGCTTCATCGGGGATCCAGAGGCAGAGCTGCTAGTGCGGTGGTACCAGGCAGGAGCCTACCAAGATCGGATTCCGTGGCCATGCCACCATGAACACCAAGCGACGGGAGCCCTGGCTCTTTGGGGAGGAGCACACCCGGCTCATCCGAGAAGCCATCAGAGAGCGCTACACCCTCCTGCCCTACTGGTATTCTCTGTTCTACTCTGCACACGTGGCTTCTCAACCTGTCATGAGGTAAACAGGCTTCACCACCACCCCAGTAACCAGTCTCTACCAGAAGACCCCCTCAGCCACTGGCAATGGAGTTATTACAGTGATTGCAAAAGAAAAGCCAGGTGTTTAACCAAGTGTCAGTCAGGTTATTGAGCACCAACTGTGAGCAGGGTCAGGCAGTAGAGGTCACAGAAGATAAAAACTAGATCTCCTGCTATTTGGTGATTGAAGCATTAATATTTGGTTAGTGTTAGTCGCTCAGTCGTGTCCAACTCTTTGTAACCTTTGAATAGTAGCTTCTGTCCATGGAATTTTCCAGGCAAGAATACTGGAGTGGGGTAGCCATTCCATTCGCCAGGGGATCTTCCCGACCCAGGGATTGAACCTGGGTCTCCTGCACTCCAGGCAGATTCTTTACCATCCAAGCCACCAGGGGAACCCATAATATTTAGTAGGAGATAGAAATAGAAGGGGAGAAGGCAATGGCACCCCACTCCAGTGCTCTTGCCTGGAAAATCCCAAGGATGGAGGAGCCTGGTGGGCTGCAGTCCATGGGGTCGCTAGGAGTCGGACACGACTGGGCGACTTCACTTTCACTTTTCACTTTCACGCACTGGAGAAGGAAATGGCAACCCACTCCAGTGTTCTTGCCTGGAGAATCCCAGGGACGTGGGAGCCTGGTGGGCTGCAGTCTATGGGGTCGCACAGAGTCAAACACGACTGAAGCGACTTAGCAGCAGCAGCAGCAGAAATAGAAGGAAGAAAGAAAGAAGGAAGGAAGAGAAAGAAAAGATAAAGTGACTTTGTACTTCAGTTCATCTAGTTTTTAACCTCTGTAGGGAAACAAAACATGCCACCCCAAACTGTGTCTTTTCGGCTTGAGGATTCTTAGGAGCTGATTGTTTTTAAACATACAAAAGGCTCAGGAAGTCTTTCTTTTTAACCTCCTCCTTAAATGCCTATAAGAATTTAGATAAAGAGCTTGGTCCAGGAAGTACATTATCACCAGAGATACCTATAAGGAATATGAGCTAAGCATAGTAAGAGGACGCTGGGAACTAAAGTCTTCTCTGTGTCCCATTGTCTTTGCATGGCCCCACAAATGTTTATCAAACATTTCTTTTTCCATCTCCAAGTGAATATCTTGCCTCACTTTTGGTTTTTTATCTTTTTTTTTTTTGGCTGCACCATGAGGCATATGGGATCTTAGTTCCCAGACCAGGGACAGAACCCGTGCCCCCTGCAGGGGAAGCACAGAGTCTTAACCACTGGACTGCCAGGGGAAGTTTCCTTCCTCCCCTTTGAAGTCCCAAACCTCACTCACTTCTCCTTCTCTCAGGTGTTATATCAGCCTCAATTGCCTATCTTGTCTTTAGGCAGTATATTTTTATGGAGCTCCTGTTTATACATCATTAAATTTGATTTTCTCCTGTTAAACTCTGTCTTGTCAACTTAATTCTTAGACCAGTCAGAAAAACCTAGAAGGATAGAGGAAAGTAGCTTTTTCATCCCCCACACCCACAAGCCTTCTCTCATGAAGAACAACTTATTCTGCCAGTCTTAGCTCTCTCTTACCCTTAGGGCTTTTCCTGGTGTATAAATTATATTCTGATTCTATTTTGAAGGCAAGATGTGAATGCCATCTTTCCGGGTTAGAGACCAGTACACACAGAGACACACGTAGTACATCAAGACCTATAGATCAGCAGTTCCTCAGCCTGACTCAGATCAGAATCACCTGGGGAGCTTTTTTAAAAATACAGATTCCCAGGCTAGACCTCCAAACCTATTATGAGTCCCTTGGTTAAGTTCCAGAGATCTATGTTTGTTGGAAGTTTTCCTGGTGATTTTAGACACCAGCCAAGTTTAGATGCTTCATTACTATTTAATAACAAAGAAGTAGATTATTACAAAGGCTAGTGAATAAAATGAAAATGTTTCTCTTATTAAAAAGTATCTTTCCCTCATGAAATTGAAAGCAACGTTAGAACCATGAAGTTAATATCCAGAGATATTGAAAGTTTTGTGATTTTAATAAGCCCAAATGCCTCCTACTTAGCTGTGTACAACAGTAACAATAAAACAAAACCCAAACACCACACAAGTTTCTGAAACCTCCAAAAATGTTGCCAACTTGAAAATAAGAAAAACCAATTCTTTTCACTTACATAATGATTAAGGATGCATGAAAAGCAGTAACAATTAAAAAATGGCACAGATTCTACATTATAAAATTCAGTTTTACCAACATTTAAGTTTGGTAGAGACCAACACAATACAGAAAGTGAAGAAGAACTAAAGAGCCTCTTGATGAAAGTGAAAGAGGAGAGTGAAAAAGTTGGCTTAAAGCTCAACATTCAGAAAACTAAGATCATGGTGTCTGGTCCCATCACTTCATGGCAAATAGATGGGGAAACAGTGGAAACAGTGGCTGACTTTATTTTTTGAGGCTCCAAAGTCACTGCAGATGGTGGCTGCAGCCATGAAATTAAAAGACGCTTACTCCTTGGAAGGAAAGTTATGACCAACCTAGATAGCATATTCAAAAGCAGAGACATTACTTTGCCAACAAAGGTCCATCTAGTCAAGGCTATGGTTTTTCCAGTAGTCATGTATGGATGTGAGAATTGGACTGTAAAGAAAGCTGAGCACCGAAGAACTGATGCTTTTAAACTGTGGTGTTGGAGAAGACTCTTGAGAGTCCCTTGGACTGCAGGGACATCCACCCAGTCCATTCTAAAGGAGATCAGTCCTGGGTGTTCATTGGAAGGACTGATATTGATGTTGAAACTCCAATACTTTGGCCACCTGATGCGAAGAGCTGACTCATTGGAAAAGACCTTGATGCTGGGAAGGATTGAAGGCAGGAGGAGAAGGGGACGATAGATGATGTGATGATTGGATGGCATCGCCGACTCAATGGAGATGAGTTTGAGTAAACTCCAGGAGTTGGTGATGGACAGGGAGGCCTGGTGTGCTGTGGTCCATGGGGTCGTGAATACTCGGACACGACTGAGTGACTGAACTGAACTGAACACAATCCAGTTAAGCAGTTATCCTTCAATTAAAAATAAATTAATTAAAAAAACATTTAGTTTGTTTTACACCAAACATATTAGGCATTTGGACTTGGGCAAAGTTCTGATTATGCCTGTCAGAGTAATTTAGTGCTCAACAATGAGAACAAGAAGTTTTGGGTACTAGAATTCTCAAGCTTTAATTGGACCATTTAAGCTAACAGACAGCTCTTTCATACAAGAAAAGTATATAGTAATCATAACAAGGGGATCCCAGTTGGTGCTAATGATAAAGA
Source organism: Bison bison bison (assembly GCF_000754665.1). Classification (NCBI taxonomy): domain Eukaryota; kingdom Metazoa; phylum Chordata; class Mammalia; order Artiodactyla; family Bovidae; genus Bison; species Bison bison. Next base: position 4,448,639 of record NW_011494831.1, read on the forward strand.
ACCCACCTGCCAGCGCAGGGGATGTAAGAGACTGGGTTCGATCCCTGGGTCTAGAAGATCCGCTGAAGAAGGGAATGCAACCCATCCAGTATTCTTGCCTGAGAAATCCCGTGGACAGAGGAGCCCGATGGGCTATAGCCCATGGAGCTGCAAAGAGTTGAACAAGACTTAGCAACTAAAAAACAATAATCTTGACTCATATGAAAAGAGTCTTGACTTTTTCCAATTTCCTTTGAATAGTTATAAAACTGAAAATATGAATGATTGAATTATAAAAAAAAATCTAATGATGTTGAAGTAAGAAATTTCTTTTTTCTTTTCCCCAGGCCTCTGTGGGTAGAGTTCCCTAATGAATTAGAGACTTTTAGTGTGGAAGATGAATACATGCTGGGTGAGCATTTCTGGATTAATTTTACTTCTGAGAAATACTATAATTATGTTTTTATTATATTTTCTAGTATAGGAACACTAAAAAGTCCCTAGTCTCAAGAAAGCCAAAAAGAAAAGAAATTTCATCACCAAGATTTTTCGTGTATTGGTGGGATCCCAACTCTATTCTTTCGTCATGTAGTGCTTCTCATAGCATGTTAACGTCATATAAACCCATTGCGTTTGTGAATGCCGTTTGGAATTCTTGTTCAGGGACCACCTCTAAGCCTTAAGATACCACCACAGAGAAGGGAAGTCGAAAAAAGTAAACCAGACAGTTATCTTTGTAACGACCCAGAAGAGCTTATTTCATATGCAAAACAGGACTGGGGTTGTTTGTTTGTTTTTGGTTGGGTTAATCATATTTGGAACAGGAAAGTTTATCATTTGGGTAATGTGTTCAAGAGGCCAGGTTTGGCAGAGAGTTGCCCAAAAGGTGAATTCTGTTTCTAAAGAGTAGAACCCCCAAAATGTAAAAAACCTATCTCTTTAGGTCTCCACTCATCCTTGGGTCTCAAGTTAAAAAGCTACTACTTCCTTAGAGAAAATTTTCCTCATCAAAATTGCTTCCTAATATCTAATTCCACCTGCCTTAGTCAAAATCAGTCCCTCTTAATACATAATTTTCATTCCATTTTGTACTTTTACCAGTTTACTATTTGTCTTAGCTCTAATTAATTTGTAATTACTTGTTTAATATCTGGTTTTGACTGTAAACTTGATGAGGGCAGGGACCGTGTCTGTCTAATTTGAAGCTACATTCCTCGAGCCTAGCACAGTGCCTGGTCCTCAGCAGAATTCAATGAATATTTGTTGAATTAAATAGTGAATTTGTAATTGGATGAATTTTACATATGCTAGTGCCAAGATCAAAACAAAATTAATAATCCAGATTTCCTTTAAGGGAATTATAGTTTTCCTGATGATACCTGCCCAAGAAAGAGGGCCTGAATATCTGTGCAGACCACACCTCTGGGTCACAGTTGTAGACTCACTACATTTAAAGTCACATATAGCAAACAGTGAAGCACTTGGAGAAGTGAAATGGTGCTTTCATACCACAGCTGTGCACAAAGTGAGACTGTGCTGGCCTATGTCAGGGTCCCTGCTGTAATCCTAATACACCGTAAGTGCATTAATGATAGGCAATGATACAGTCACCTCTGATCACCTGTCCTCTTTCTAACTCACAATACATCTCCCTGAGGAATCATTGGCTCAACTCACCAGGATCTCTGCCTTTAAGAAGTTCAGTTGAGTGGTCTTTGAAACCACAAAAGCACTCAATTAAGAGAGCAGCATTGAAATGTATACATTACCATATGTAAAATTACATAGCCAGTAGAAATTTGCTGTATGACACAGGAAGCTCAAATCCGGTGCTCTGTGACAACCTAGAGGGGTGGGATGGGGTGGAAGGTAGGATGTGGGAGACAGGTTCAGAAAGGAAGGGACATATGTATACCTAAGGCTCATGCATGTTGATATGTGGCAGAGACCAACATAATAACATAAAGCAATTATCCTCCAATTACAAATAAATAAATTTAAATTAAAAAAAAAATTTAAGGAGAAGGGATGTTTTCAGACCTCTCATAATGATATTCAACTTTATTTCTTCTCCACTTTTCAGGAGGTGCTTTATTGGTTCATCCAGTCACAGAACCAAAAGCTACTGTTGTTGATGTGTTTCTGCCAGGGTCAAGTGAGGTAACAGTAAACAACAAACATCTGCATACCTTACGTGTGTATGTCTTCCTTTCGAACTTGGTGGCTTAAAACGACAAAACCTTATGCTCTCACAGTACTGGAGGCTTGAAGTCCAAAATCTTGGTGTGGGCAGAGTTGGTTCTTCCTGGAGGTTCTGAGGGAGAGGCTGTGCCATGCCACTCTCCACGCTCTCCGCTTCCGGGGGCTGCCTGCGCTCTTGGCATTTCTTGGCTTGTACCCACCTCGCTTCAGTCTATGCCTCCATTTTCACTGTGTGTGTCTGTGTCTCCTCTAACCATCTGTCTCTTACAAGACACTTGTGATGATATTTAGAGCCTATCTAAATAAATCCAGATAATCTCCTTACCTTAAGATCCTCAATTTAGTCAAATCTGTTCCCATAAAGATAAGGGATTAGGAAGCAAATACATCTTTTTGAAGGGCCACCATCCAGCCCACTACACCTGTCATCACTGATATGACAATAACCAGGCTTTTCTACAGAAAGCCCATGAATGATGTTCTTTCTGCTTGGTTTCTCTAGGAATTTGTAGTTCTGAAGGTGGGGGCTCTTTACAAAGGTTCCCCTGCAAAGCAGAAACCTGAGAAAAAGGTTAAATATTACAACAGCTAAATGAAATGGCTTGCCAAGCATTTCTGCTAAGAGTTTCTTAAATTAATTCTAAGTGCAGGCTCCCATTAAGAGGAGCTAGCTCCCTGTCTGACTTTGCCACAGTTTCTATTAATGACCTATTATCATTTCAATCACACTGTTATGACTATGTAGCCTATGCTTTCAACACTCCTGTTTCCAGGAGTGTTCTGTGATTGTTTCTCTTGCTACATCTTCCTGGGTAGCCTGGGTAGGAGAGCCGCTGCTTCTTGCTGATTAGCTAGTAAAGTACCACAACGGGCAGAGAGCTATCTCACAGCCTGGCTGTCACCTTCCCGTGTTCTATACAGCACATCCCTCTCCTGCAAGTCTCTTTCTTGGGGAGGCCTTCTCTGACACCCTCTTTAAGATTACAGACCACTCCCACTGCCCCTGGTACTATCCAGTTCTCCTGCATCCTTTATTTGTCTCTGTAGAACATGCCATTTTAAACATCCTAAAATTTACTTTTATGTTTTGTTTATTATTTATCTCTCCCATTAAAATGTTAGCTTTTTGAAGGCCATGATTTTTATCTGTTAATGGTCTCGCATTAATGGCCTGTTAATGTATCCCTCACATCTAGACAGGCATGTGGCACATAGTAGGCCATCTGTAAGTACTTGCTGGGTGAGGAGCTCAGTAACTAAGCTCTGGGTCTCATCTACATGGTGTTTTGTACCAGTTGTACCCTTCTTAGGCTGGGAATCTTTGATTATGTTACCACACACCCTATGCCTCTCATTTCAGTCAGACTGGAAATGGTTGATGGGTAATGCCCAAATCTTGTTTGAATCCTTTTTTTTTTTTTTTTAACCTTTCACTCCCACCAACTTTTTATCTTGAGCTACTAGAATTCACCAAAGGAAGACATTACAAGGAAAGATAGCTAAGGGATTATCCCTTGTAAACATAGACACAGAAATCCTTGACAATACATTAGGCAACTGAATCCAGCCAAAGATAATACTTCATGACAAGGTAGGACTGATGCAGTTGAATTGAGAGTTCACTGCAGCTGACAATTGTCAGGGCACAGCCCTCTCCCAGTGATGGCAGGACAGTGACAGATTCAACATCCCAGCTTTATACAGCCTCTGATAATCCCAGGAGGTGAACTGTGGCTGCCAGAAATTACACTGGACTAGAAGAGAGAAAAAGGTTTTCTTTTCATCCTTAAGATAGTATCTTAAGGATTTATCCCATCAAATTACTTTGGCAGGAGCTTTTTGGCACTTTAGCAAGTAAACCCCCTCGATGGGCATCTCAGATAAGAGTTTGAACCTCGTCCCTGAATTGTACTCTGTTTTTAAAAAATGACGCTGTATTAGTAATCCAAATTTCCATTTGTTTTTCTCTAAGGTCTGTTTCCCTGTCAGATACTTCCTTTTCTCCTGCCTCATTTGTAATTTATTTGCTTGCTGTGTGCTTTTCTGTTTTGTTGTTTTCTCTCTTCCATCATCTTTTTCACTATAAGATCATTACATTTTTATAAGCCAGTTGAACTATAAAATCCATGAGGGCAGGTTCTAGGTCTTTCTGTTCACTTGTGTGTACCCAGCAATGCTGGGCACATGGTAAGTTGTTCAGTAAATAACTTTTGGATGGATGGATGGAAAAATGAATGGCCTTTTAACTCAGCTTAATCCATCTCAGTACTAGGTTAGTTAGTCCTTTGGGATTTTCTTAAAAGCATATGTTCTCTCGAACTTCTATTCAAGATTTTTTAAATTATACTTAAATTTTTTTTAATTATACTTATTTTAGCTTTCTGGTTATTTGAAATCCAACTAAATGGATGTTTTATTACATGATGAAATCATGAGAAAAACGTGCTTATACACATTTTTTCACTAAGGTCTATTTCTTTTCAGATTTGGTATGACTCTAAGACATTTGCTCACTGGAAAGGAGCATGTACAGTAAAGATCCCAGTAACCTTGGACGCTGTAAGCTATTTTCAGACTGTTATTTTTACCTATTGTGCTGATTAGTTTACTCAGGCTGCCATGACAAAATACCATAGACTGACTGGCTTCAACAATAGAAAGTTAATTTCTCACAGTCTGGAGGCTGGAAGCCCCAGATCAAGGGGCCAACCAGTTCGGGTCCTGGGGAGGATTTCTTCCTGGCATGGAGACAGACACTTTCTTGATGCATCCTCTTATGGTAGAGGGAGTGTGTGCTCGTCTTGTCTCTTATGACACTACTCGTTTGGATCAGGGCCCCACTCCTATGACTTCATTTAATCTTAATTACCTCTGTAAAGGTCTCCAAATACAGTCACACAGGGGCTTGGGGCTTCACTCTGTGAATTTTGTGGGGACACATTCAGTTCATAACATGTGCCTTCATAGCAAGAGCCAAGGACGTCAGTGTATAGTAACATATACACATGGAGACTGAATGTAGATTAGTAGAGGGGTTCCCTGGTGGTTCAGACGGTGAAGAATCCGCCTGCAATTTGGGAGACCTGGGTCAATTCCTGGGTTGGGAAGATTCCCTGGATTGGGAAGATCCCCTGGAGGAGGGCATGGCAACCCACTCTAGTGTTCTTGCCTGGAGAATCCCCAAGGACAGAGGAGCCTGGAGGGCTACAGTCCATATGGTCACAAAAAGTTGGGCCCAACTGAGCAACTAAGCACAGCATACAGCACAGAACTGAAGGCAGGGAGAGGTTTGGGGAGCAATGGTGAGTGACCATTAAAGGGTACAGGGTTTCTTTTGGGGGGTGATTTTTAATTGATTATGCTGATGGTTGCATGACTCTGAATATACTAAAAACCATTCAATTGTACACTGTAAATGGATGAATTGTATGACATGTGAATTTTTATCAATAAAACTGCCAAAATGGGAAGGGAAAAAAAGAGTATAAAAATAACATGCACTCTGAGTTCACAGTTTGGAACACTGAAGACACAGTTCTTCCACATTTATTTACCTTTGTGTGTCTAAGAAAAAGAATCACACTGACAACAGGGAGTAAACACGGTGATAGCACACATACCATACAGAATGGCCTCTACAGCACCAAGTCAGGACACATGAGTTTCTAGTTGGACCTCTAGGCCCAAGGGGAGGCTATGAGTTATGATGTTAGACCCAGAGCGGCCCATGCAGGCTGCATTTCCTTTTTTTTTAAATTAACTCATTTGTTATTTATTTGGGTGTATCAGGTCTTGGCTGCAGCATGCAGGGTCTTCACTGTGTCATGTGGGATCTTTAGTTGCGGTGCACTGACTATCTAGTTGTAGTGTGCAGACTTACTTGTCCTGCATGATGTGGGATCTTAGTTCCCCGACCAGGGATGGAACCTGGGTCCCCTGTATTGCAAGGTGGATTTTTAACCACTGGACCACCAGGGAAGTCCCCCAGGGTGCATTTCTGAAGGGAAGTTTGTTCCTGCAACTGAATCACAGCCACTACCAGAGACTTGAAGTAGTGTGAAAATTTTTAAATAGATGTATGTTATTTTTTTAAATTCTCAGCAGCAATATGAACTCCATTATAGAGAAAATAGGGCTTCCCTGGTAGCTCACATGGTATAGAATCCACCCAGGAGACCTGGATTCAATTCCTGGGTCAGGAAGGTCCCTTGGAGAAGGGAATGGCAACCCACTCCAGTATTCTTGCCTGGAAAATCCCATGAACAAAGCAGCTTGGCAGGCTATAGTCCATGGAGTCAAAAAGAGCCAGACATGACTGAGCGACTAACATGTTCACGTTCACATAGAGAAAATGATTTCAGATGCCAACTTTCAGATCTAGAATAGACCTTAACATTCATCTGCTTGAATTCCTCATGCTTACAGGTGAAGACAGGGAGGTTCAGAGAAGTTAAATTACTTGTCCAGGGTTTCAGCTAAATTGTGAACTGAGATAAGAACTGAGATAAGACCCCAGGTCAATTGGACTTCCACTCCAGGGCCTATCCGTATTAACTTACTGCATCATTCTTTGAAGGAAAATAAAAGAAGAAGAAATTGACTGATGCAGGTGGGGAAGTAAATGTGCTTTTACTTCTTGCTGCGAGTCAAGCAGACGGTGGACATCTTGCCTACTCCACCCTCACTGACAACTTTCTGTATACAGCAGTCCCCCTTATCCGAGGCTTCATGTTCCTCAGTTTCAGTTACCTTCAGTCAACTGCGGCCCCAAAGTATTAACTGTGGTCCAGAAATACTAAATGGAAAATTCCAGAAATAATTCATAAGTTTTAAACTGCATGCTACCCTGAGGAGCATGATGAAATCTTGTGCCATCCTGCTTCATCCTGCCCAGGACATGACTCATCCCTCGGTCCAGCAGATCCAAGCTGTGTATGCTACCCACCCATTAGTATAGGGGAAGGTATCATTATATAGGGTTCAGAACTCTCCTCAGTCTCAGGCATCCACTGGGGATCTGGGAACGTATCCCCCATGGAGGAAGGGGGTGCCTACTGTATTCTAGCTCTTCTCCCCACTGGCAGCTTACTCAAAGCAAAGTATAAGCCCTCATGTGATCCAGGGAGCTTCCTAAGAGAGGACTACACTGGGAGGCACGGAACCTACTGGATTGTCCTTGCCAGGAGTGCTATTCCAGAAGACCCATGCCTACAGCTCTGTCGTCAGAGTCACACCAAGTGCCCTTGGCAGGTTCTATAACAGAGATTTCACAGATTCACCCTCAGAATTGAGCCAGTCATCCTAGTGATGCAGGGAAGCAGGGACCAAGAAGTGTATAGGCTAAAGTAGGGACAACAGTTGTATATCCCAAACCAAGAAACCACCATCTTTTATGAACGTATACACATGTATATCTGGGCCTGCTTGCATAGACATAAAAATCCCCTCTTTAGCAGGGTCCTAAAAATAAACTTGTTTGTTATATTGACAGGAAAATTAAAAATACAAAGCAGGAAAGGCTACCTATAGGATAGTCAGAATAGATAATAAGTGGATGGAGGGTGAGAAGTTTTCCCTAATAATTTTTTAAATGAACCATTTTTAATATTTGAACTCTTTTCCTTTTAATGCCAGGGCCTGTGGTAAGCTACAAGCTGGGAGAAAAGAATACCCCCTTCCCCATGAGGGATATGTTCCAAGACCCCAAATGGATGCCTGAAGCCAAGGAGAGTACAGAACCCTATATAAAGATATTTTCCCCTATACTAATGAATTTGTGTTCACAAATTTATTTTGCTTTAGAGTCTGCATTATAAAGAATGTATAATGGGACTTTCCTGGCAGTCCAGTGGTTAAGAATCCACCTGCCAGTTCAGAAGACATGGGTTCCATCCCTGCTCTGGGAAGATTCCACATGTCACAGGGCGACTAAGCCTATGCACCACAGCTACTGAACCCATGCACTCTGGAGCCTGTGCTCCTCAACAAGAGAAGCCACCGCAATGAGAAGCGTGCGCACCACAGCTAGAGAGTGGCCTGTGTTCAGTGCAACTAGAGAGAGCCCAAGCGCAGCAACAAAGACCCAGCACAGCCAAAACTAACTAAATAACATTTTTGAAAAAAGAATGTATAATGAAATATTTTAAAAGCCTACTTTGAAATTGCCTTATATGAATCCTCCTCTGAGAGTATTCTCCTATTGTAGATACCAGTGTTTCAACGTGGTGGAAGTGTGGTACCAATAAAGACCACTATAGGAAGATCCACAGGCTTCATGACTGATTCCCCGTATGGACTCCGAGTCGCTCTAAGCACTAAGGTACTTGAAAAATATTACTTTTACACCTCTTGTTTGTTATGACTCTGTCTCTTTACAGTGGTAGCTTTGAGTGTATAAAAGTGGTGAAGCCCATCTATGGGATAGGTGGTTCTGATGTTTGTCTAGAAATCAAAAATTTGAATCATTTCTGCATCATTGTCCAACTTATCTAACTTTCCTGGAATTGTTCTTCAGGGAACTCTGAGAACTAGAAATGATAGAAATTTCCTCTAGGGTACTGTGACCCTTCATGCTCTGCAGCTTGGCATTGATCACCACTGGGCTGAAAGCTCATTGGGCCATAGCAGCCTGCCATGTGGATTAGCCCTGACTCTCAGTCTCCAGTAAAAGGGTCCTGTGTCTATGCAACATTCCAGGGATGCAGTCCCACACACAACAACTTTCATTCTCATTGGATGGCTCAAACAACTACAATCTCCTAGAGTAAGGTCTGGAAGGATCCAGAATTGATCTGTTCTTTTGAGGAGATCTTTTGAGCTGAATGAGGCCTATGGCAGATTCCTCTCCTAACCGTTTGCCAAAATACAGTGCCAGACACAAATCCTCACTCTTAAGCAAATGTTATAATTCACTTTCTTTTTCTTACATTTTTCTCTTCCATCCATTTCTTTTAAGCATGTATTCTTGGGTCAAACTATGGGCCTTGGGCCCATGGGAGGCCATGGAATAAATTGCAAGAGACTTGAGGTCCATAGCTCATGAAGCATTGTCAGTAACAGGGAACTGCCATATGGAGTGCTGTGACATTGTCGGACATGCAAAAGGGATCCTCCTACCAAAAGACAGTAGGAAGTAGGCACCATTCTCCAAATGGAGGTTCTTCTAAAGATAGCTAATCTCATCCATTATATTCTTTTTCCTTTTAACTTCAGTTTCACTGGGTGAACATTTCTTGACCTGTTGTCACATTTTAGGGCAGTATTTTTGAAATCACCTATGCCACTGACCATACTTCACAGTTTAAATCTCTTTCAACAAAGCCTAACTCTCTGTGCCTCCTCTTGTGTGACTTCCTTATTCATATTATTTCACAAATGGGTATTGAGTGTTTATATAGTTTATGATGACTTTGTACAGCTTTAATATTAAGCAGTTGTTCAACATAATTTTTCACAGATTTTGTAATCAGTTATTTCCTTTAGGGAGGGACAGTCTTTTCCAAGAAAACTATTACATGAGCATACTCTCTGTGATTCCACTCTCCAGGGTTCTGCCATGGGTGAATTCTATCTTGATGATGGGCATTCTTTCCAATACCTCCACCAGAAGCAATTCTTGCACAGGAAGTTTTCATTTTCCTCAGGTGTTTTGACCAACAGGTAATGGCAGCTAAAAGAGCCATGTGCTTTCATAAATAAATTATGCTATCCATTTGCTATCCTTAAATGCACAGCTAATGTTTTAAGGTACTATTTTTAAAAATTAATAATGAAGGCCATTTGTATTTTTCATCTTCTTTTCTTCGAGATTGATTAATGTATGATATAGAAATAAAATTTTAATATAAATATACAAGTATAGTATACAAATACAGTTGTAGTATATTTACAGTATACGGTGTGATGACTTGATAAATGTATACATTGTGGAAGTATTCCCC
>NW_011494831.1:4458859-4487426 GCF_000754665.1 Bison bison bison
CCCTCATCAAGTTAATTAACACGTCCATCACCTCACATGTTTAACCTTTTTTTTTCCAGCTTTTGATGAGAACACAAGTTCTACTCTCTTAGCAAATTTCAGATATGCAATACAACTGTATTTGCCATGTTGGATATTTGATTCTCAAACCTTCTTCATCTTATAACTGAAAGTCTGTACTCTTCTACCAGCCTCTCCCTACTTCTCCCACCCCTCACCCCCCAGAAACCACCATTTTACTCTGTTTCTATGAGTTCAACTCTTTTTTCCTTTTTTTCTTTTTTTTTGCATTCCTCATATAAGTGATGCCATTCATCACTTTGTTGAATATTTCAGTCCACTTCTTGTACTGTTCAGGTCTGTGTTTTGTTAGGTACTTTTTAATATTTTCCATATGTATTGAAATTCTCATTTTGTTCATGTACTGCTCTTTGAACTTGGTGAGCATCCTTATGACCATTGGTTTGAACTATCTATCAGGTAAACAATTTATCTCTATTTCAATAAGGTCAGTTTCTATAGATTAATCATGTTCTTTTGTTAGGAACATATTCTCCTGTTTCATCTGCCTTGACTCCTGGTGGTGTTTCTCACATTAGATAAGACAGCCATGTCTTCCAGTCTTTACAGACTGGCCTCATGTAGGAGATGATCCTCATTGATCAGCCTGTCCTGAGCTCCTTATAGCTTCCAGACCTTTGTGATTATCCACACTGCCATGTTTGTTTTAGTGACTGCCAGTAGTTAAGGATATGCTGAGACCCATCCGTATCCCAAGGGGCATATTTTAGTCATCACCTATATACAGGCTGATTAGAACCTTCAGGCAGTAGCTGGGAAAGTATGCAGTTAGATCCTTTCCGGGAAGAACCTGGGAGACGGATATTTTTGCCTGCTCCCTCTGCACTGAGCCCTGGGGGGATAGCCACACTGCCTATTAACAACTGCTTCTTTATTTGCTGTAATTAACTTCGTTGGCTCTCAGAGGGAGGTGATTTGAGGGCCTATCTCTCCAGGTGGGAGCCTTGAAAGGATGGACACTGGAAGTGTGATCCAAACCTTTTACTTTTCCTGGAGAAGCTAGGAGTTGCAAATTCCTTCCCAATTGTACAGGACTATGCCAGGGGTGGGCTTCCCTGGTAACTCAGCAGTAAAGAATCCACCTGTAGTGCTGGAGTCACAGGAGATGCAGGTTCATTCCCTGGGTTGAAAAGATTCCCTGGAGGAGGGCATGGCAACTCACTCCAGTTTTCTTGCCTTTAGAATCCCCATGGACAGAGGAGCCTGGAGCCTACAGTCCATAGGGTCACAAAGAGTCAGATACAGCTGAAGTGACTTAGCACGCAAACATGCCAGGGGTGGGGGTTATATGGAAAGTGTGTTTCAGCCTTTCCTGCTTGTTTTGATGTGGGTACTTTCTCAGTCACCCAATGTGCAGGAGTCACTCAGCTAGTTTTCTGGTTTCTCTCAAAGAGAATTGTTCCATGTGTAGCTTTATTTTCAGTGCATCTCTTGGAAAAGAGAAATTCAGGAGCCTCTTATGTTGGCACTGTGCTCTGGAGCCCCCGGGACTATTTTTCAATCACTCTTATGAACATCCCTTCCTTATTGTCTTCATCTTCCTTTCCTTCCTTCTCTGAAAAATGAAAAAGAATTCAGTATAAATTCCTATTAATCCCATTTATTTATCTGTTCAAACATTCATTAAGGATCTGATTTCTTGCAATTTGATTGCAGCATCCAAGTCACATTTGGGACTTCAGTGTCCTTAAGTGATGTCCCTCCAAATGGTTTGTTAAAGGAAGACTGCTGGTTAGCTTGGGCTTCCCAGATGACTCAGTGGTAAACAATCCTCCTGCCATGACACAGGAGATGTGGGTTTGATCCCTGGGTCAGGAAGATCTCCTGGAGTAGGAAATGGCAACCTGTTTCACTATTCTTGCCTGGAAAATTCCATGGACAGAGGAGCCTGGTGGTCTACGGTTCATGGGGTTGCAGAGAGTCAGACATGACTGAGCACGTGTGCACTGGTTGGCTTGTCTTTGCATATAGAGTCATCTTTTTCCATCTCTTCATCCTAGTAAATGTGACAGCTATATGTTTCATGCCTCCATAGGCATGAAGGATGGGAGGGGATGGTGATCTGGTAGCCAGTCCAAACCCCTGTTCCTCTCCTTTTCCTAATGTCATTTGTTGTATCTATTCCAGCTGTGCTGACGAGAGGGGTCATTATCACAGCAAGTGTGTGGTGGAGCAGATCTTGGTCCTAGGCCTCAAGAAGCAGCCATCTTCTGTGACTGTCCACTCAGCTGGTAAGGAAACAGGCCACTTGGTTCTATAAGCATAGAAGTATTTGACATGAAGAGATGGTTAGTCTAAAACTGATGTAATGTGCTTAGCCACGTGGACTCTGCTCTTTCTGGCAAGAGTCAAATATATTAGTATCTAGAGGGAATGAAGCCATCCTGCTTCTTTCTTCATCAACTGTCTTTCTGCTCATTGTAAGCTGTTAATATTTTCCTGAGGGAAATCATGTGAGGCTTGAAATAATGTTGTAGCTTTTCTGAATATTTGTTTTAAACTGTAGGTATCTAAAGTTGTAGGGAATCCTACTGATATTTATTGAGTTTCTTAAAGGACCCGGGATAGGATATATCTTTTTTCAACCTACTGAATTTGCTGGACAAATCACTTTGCTCCTTACAGTTTCTTTTCATTCAGTCTTTTACTCAAAACACTGGAGTGCTTCATGTTTTAAAAATTCATGGAAGTCCAGGAGTATAAGTGGTATTAATTTGGATTCTCCTATATGGAATATAAGATTTTATGACAGAGACAGAAACTTTTTAAATTCAAAGAAAAGACATTTCTTTCCTGGATAGTCAACAGACTTTCCCTTTTACTGTTTGGATCTCTAGATGGCAGCGCTCAGCCTGTGGCTTTTACGTACCATGCCACAACATCCACCCTAAAGCTGGAGACGCTCTCGTTGAACATTGGTGCGGACTGGAAGGTGCGCGTCCAGTGACGGAGCAGTGCACCTAGTGGCAGAGCCAGGAGCAGCGGCGCCTCTCCGCCTTCCCTGGGGCCTTTTATGCGATTTGTGCCACGTGCTAATTGACTTCTCTGGCTTAAAGTCAGCTTTCATTAGTCACAGTTTATTAGTGAACAGTAGATTTCAGATTTTTCAGATGTTACATTCTTAGACGTGCTGGGAATCATACTCTTGGTGTCACACACCACTTCGACATGCAAGTGGCCCAGAGACATTTATAGCATTCACAGACCTCGCGTTGCTCCTTGGGCCATGGCCTGGGGTGTGTGCTGTGGCCCAGTGGGGAGCTTCTCTTTGAGCACAGCTGGGTGAGTTTGTTTCAAGTGACAGGTGGGCCAAGCCCGCCTTGTGGCCCATTTGTGAAAGCTCGTCTCAGTCCATGTGGCCAAGCCACTCCAGCTCCAGCAGCTGAGCTGCTCAGGGTCTCTCTCGAAGTGGACAGTGGCCTCTGGTAACCACCTCCCCCCACAGATCTCTTTTACCCACTTAGACATGGGCACGGCAGCCCTTCTCTACTTGCACTGTATGTACTGCAGCAACAGGGAGTTACTCTACCTTACAGACTGAACAGCTGGCTTAAAACTCAATATTCAGAAAACTAAGATCATGGCATCTGGTCCCATCATTTCATGGCAAATAGATGGGAAAACAATGGAAACAGTCATAGACTTTATTTTCTTGGGCTCCAAAATCACTGCAGATGGTGACTGCAGCCATGCAATTAAAAGATGCTTGTTTCTTGAAAGAAAAGTTATGACCAACCTAGACAGCATATTAAAAAGCAGAGACATTACTTTGCCAACAAAGGTCCGTCTAGTCAAAGCTATGGTTTTTCCAATAGTCATGTATGGATGACTTGGATCACAAGTGGGGAGAGTTGGACCACAAAGAAAGCTGAGCGCTGAAGAATTGATGCTTCTAAACTACGCTGTTGAAGAAGGCTCTTGAGAGTCCCTTGGACTGCAAGAAGATCAAACCAGTCAATCCTAAAGGAAATCAGTCCTGAATATCCATTGGAAGGACTGATGCTGAAGCTCCAATACTTTGGCCGCCTAATGCGAAGAACTGATTCACTGAAAAAGACTCTGATGCTCGGAAAGATTGAAGGCAGGAGAAGGGGACATCAGAGGATGAGATGGTTGGATGGCATCACCGACTTGATGGACATGAGTTTGAGCAAGCTCTAGGAGTTGGCGATGGACAGGGAAGCCTGGCATGCTGTAGTCTATGGGGTCGCAAAGAGTCGGTCATGACTGAGTGAACTAAAGTAAGAGACTGAATCAAAAACACAAAGGGAGTCTTTTACTTGTCATGTTTTTTGGGTCTCCAAAGTTCCAAATTAATCTTCTTAAAATTCTAATCTCTTAATATCGGTTTTATTAAATATTGTCTACTACCCAAAGATTATTTGTAACATGAGTAAACTGTAATTTAAATTAATAACATAAATACCCACCATCAAACTTCAGAATAAGAACATGGGACTAGACTGAGGGTGAGGTAAGTGAGACACTTGCCTGGGACAGAAAATATACGGGGATGCCCAAATTCACAGTAATCAAAATAAATAATACTTTAATGCAGTATTTTAAAAATCAACACTAAAAGAAAAAAATCCATGATAAACAAATATCACAATTTTAAATAAGGATAGGATCAATATACCACATTTTGCATTTGACTCAGATCCCAGCGCAGCTCGGCATGGGCTGGAGCACTACACCACAGCAGCCCCTTGGGAGGTCCCCAGGGACTCCCTGCGGCTACAGCATCTGCTGGGGCAGCCTCGTATCCTAGCCCTCCTCAACATACACACTTGCTTATCAGGCATCCTCCACTTAGTAACTTGCCAACTGCCACCCCAGTGCCTTCTGTTCCCTGGACCCAATATCTACTGCCTGCCCTCTATGTATGCAGATCCTACCATCTGTCCAGGCACAACTCAAATCCCACTTCCCCATAGAGCCTTTCTAACTCCCTAACACCCACAACTCCCCTTTACCACAAGCAGTGATTTTGCCCTCCTCTGACAGGCAGCCCCACTTCTACATAACATGCAGTCGGATGAACATTCTCTTGGATGGCCCCTCAGTGTTTCAGGTTCGTCTGTCTTGTTTCCCTATTAGATGGCATGTTCTCCAAGATCATGTTATATTTCTCTTATATCTGCCAGAGCACTCTTATACTTGACTTTTAGTAATGATTGGCTGACTGATGGATTGATTAAAAATTGAGAATTGAATATACTTGTTTCTGCTTGACTTTTATGACATAGGACTCTTCCCTCCAGATATAGTAAATGTTGTGCATTTCCTGGTAGACACATTTCATTGTATCAGTTGAACTTTGCACTATATGTAAGTAACATAGACATATGCAGATTCTTTGTTCCTATTTCTACAAGTTTTACAATTAAGGAGAAAGGAAGAAATCTCCATCGGCTGAAGTTTTATTTCCCAATTTCAGATTTCCCTGCCAACCTAATTGGAAAAGACCCTGATTCTGGACAAAATTGAAGACAGAAGGAGAAGGAGACGACAGAGGATGAGATGGTTGGATGGCATCACTGACTCTATGGACATGAATTTGAGCAAGTTCCAGGAGTTGGTGATGGACAAGGAAGCCTGGTGTGCTGCAGTCCATGGGGTCATAAAGAGTTAGACACGACTGAGCGACTGAACTGAAATGAACCTGAAAGCTGAATGTTCTTATCTAATATAAATGATGGTTTTTAATAGCATTTAATGGGAAATAGATAGGGAAACAGTGGAAACAGTGTCAGACTTTATTTTTTTGGGCTCCAAAATCACTGCAGATGGTGACTGCAGCCATGAAATTAAAAGATACTTACTCCTTGGAAGGAAAGTTATGACCAACCTAGATAGCATATTCAAAAGCAGAGACGTTACTTTGCCAACAAAGGTCCGCTTGTCAAGGCTATGGTTTTTC
Organism: Bison bison bison; assembly: GCF_000754665.1. Lineage (NCBI taxonomy): Eukaryota > Metazoa > Chordata > Mammalia > Artiodactyla > Bovidae > Bison > Bison bison. Next base: position 4,464,864 of record NW_011494831.1, read on the forward strand.
CAGTGGCCATGTATGGATGTGAGAATTGGACTATGAAGAAAAAGCTGAGCACCGAAGAATTGATGCTTTTGAAGTGTGGTGTTGGAGAAGACTCTTGAGAGTCCCTTGGACTGCAAGGAGATCCAACCAGTCCATTCTAAAGGAGATCAGTCCTGGGTATTCATTGGAAAGACTGATGCTAAAGCTGAAACTCCAATACTTTGGCCACCTCATGCAAAGAGTTGACTCATTGGAAAAGACTCTGATGCTGGGAGGGATTGGGGGCAGGAGGAGAAAGGGACGACAGAGGATGAGATGGCTGGATGGCAGCACTGACTCGATGGACATGAGTTTGGGTGAACTCCGGGAGTTGGTGATGGACAGGGAGTCCTGGCATGCTGCAATTCATGGGGTCGCAAAGAGTTGGACATGACTGAGCGACTGAACTGAACTGAAAGCTGAATAATCAAGACCTATCTTCAGATCAATATATATTGCATGTCTATTCATTTAAAATATTTTGGAAACAAGGAATGTAACAAGAACTGTAGAGTAAGTTAGTGAGGAAATACTGAAAGGTTTAACTAGACACATTGAATGGAGAAAAATACAGCCTGGGTGTTCTCGAATGTTCTCTGCTCTTAATCGCTTGTCACGCTTTCCCCATCTCCTTTTTCTGATGCTAAGGTCCAGAGAGCTTTGACCAACTTGGGGCCAGGTTGATCTACAGTGTTCAGTTACCTTGTTGTGGCTGATTCTGGATATGCTTTCTCAGGAAACTGGATTTAATGTAATAAAGTAGAATCATTTCAGGAGTGATTCAAACAAAACTCTAAAATGAGTGTGTAATATGTCTTTCCTTTAAGACTTAAATGCCCTGAAATGAGCTGACAAATCAGTTTAAAAACAGGAACTGCTCAAAAGCAATATGGGCAAAGGTAATTCACAGAAGAAATTGAAACAGGCAAAATAAGTATGAAATATTGACTCATTGGAAAAAACTCTGATGCTGGGAGGGATCGGGGGCAGGAGGAGAAGGGGACGACAGAGGATGAGATGGCTGGATGGCATCACTGACTCGATGGACGTGAGTCTGAGTGAACTCCAGGAGTTGGTGATGGACAGGGAGGCCTGGCGTGCTGTGATTCATGGGGTCGAGAAGAGTTGGACACGACTGAGCAACTGAACTGAACTGACTGATGTTCAGCCCTATTAATATTTAAATAAATTCAATAAGGGCTGCCTGACTGGCCAAGATTAAGATGAAACTGACATTGGCATAGGAGCTAGGCATTCTCATGCATCATTAGAAGAATTAGAATAAGTATAATCTTTCAGGATGGCAATCTGGCAATAGCATCAAAATTTTTAATTTGCATACTTTAACCCAAAAATTCCACTTCAGATAAATTGCTCAGAGCTACTAATTGCAATGTGTTTTATACTGTTGAAAAGCAGAAATAAACTGAATGTCCTTTAACAGGAGATTGGTTAAATATAACCCTTTCATACAGTGGAGTGTTATGCAACCATTAAAATAACAACCTATATATATCAACATAGAAGTATGTTCTGGATAAAATGTCTACTGAGTGACTTCATTTAAGTAAATAATAAACCAAAATTTGAGGTACCATCCTATACTGTGCAGAGTGAGAAGGACATAAAAAACAGCTCTCTCAGAACTGTTTCAGATTGAAGGAGGAAATAGAGAGACATGACACTAAATGTGTTCTCTCCTGGAACTAAAAAGGAAATTACTAGGACAGTTGGAAAAATTTGAATGGGATATTTTGATTACATGGTAATTTTCCTAATTTTGAGAATTGCACCATGATTATATAGAAGAATTTCCTTGTTTTAGAAAACACATGGAAGTATTGAATATTAAAGGGTAATGGGCCCTCATAGCTCTAACTTACTCTAAAATGGCTCAGAATATAATTTATGTATGTATGAGAAAAACAGAGAGAAAATCAGCAAAATGTGTTAAAAATGTTACAACGAAGAATCTGGATGAACCATGTACAGGAACTTCTTATACTATATTTTCAACATGCCTGTAAGTTTTAAACTATTTCAAAGCAAAGTTTTAAAAACAAAGGTGCTGAGCCATATCTCCATAGTATCCAGTAGCTGTAAAAAGTTTGGTTTCTATTATTGTAAAGGGTTATAAGGTGTGGCATGTAAAATAGGATGAAAAATGGGGTTAAGAATGAACTCCAGGGATTTCCCTGGTGGTTCAGTGGTGAAGAACCTGCCAGCCAATGTGGGGGACACAGGTTCTATCCTTGGTCTGGGAAGATTCCACATGCCACAGGGCAACTAAGCCCACGCACCACAACCACTGAGCCTAGAGCTGTGCTCCTCAATGAGAGAAGCCACCACAACGAGAAGCCCTCGCACTGCAGCTAGAGAGTAACCCCTGCTCACTGCAACTGGAGAAAGCCTGTGCACGTCAATGAAGACCCAGCACAGCCAAAAATAAAAAAAAAGAAGAATGAACTCCAGACCACTATGGAGAACAGTATGGAAGTTCTTTAAAACACTAAAAATGGAATTACCGTATCCATTTTTCTGGTTTTCAACAGTATAAACCACATTGCAATTAGTAGCTCTAAGCAATTTATCTGATTTATCTGAAGTGGAATTGTTGGGTTAAAGTATGCAAATTAAAAATGGATATGGTAATCCAGCTTCTGAGCATGTATCCATGTATCCATAAAGGATGAAAACATAATTAGAAAACATACGTGCACCCCAATGCTCATAGCAGCACTGTTTACAATAGCCAAGACATGGAAGTAACCTAAATGTCCATCAACAGAGGAATGGATAAAGAAGATATAGTACATTTATACAATGGAATATTACTCAGCCATAAAAAAGAAGTAAATAATGCCATTTGCAACAACATGGACAGACCTGGAGATTATCAAACTCTAAGGCAAGTAACTCAAGAAAGACAAATATCATATGATATCATTTATATGTGGAATTTTAAAAAATGAAAGAAATTAGTTTATTTACAAAACAGAAGTAGGCCCGTAGACTTAGAAAACAAACTTATGGTTACCAAAGGGAAAAGGGGGGTGAGGGGTAAATTAGGAGTTTGAAATTAACAGATGCCCATTACTATATATATAATAAACAACAAGCACCTACTGTATAGCACAGAGAACCATATTACATATCTTGTTAAAAACCTGTAACAGGAAAGAATCTGAAAAAGAATACACACACACACACACACACACACACACACATACATGTCTGAATCACTTTGTGTGTACCTGAAACTAACACAACACTGTAATCAACTATTTACTTCAATTTAAAAAATTAAAAAGAATGAACTCTAGTACAAGAAAATACGTTTATTTCTGATGCAGCAGACCTCTTCAGATCATCAGATGAGCTGTTCCTCACTTGAGAAATGCCAGCCAGGCCAAGTCCTCTACTTCAGGGAACACAAATACCACACTCAGAGCACCAGGCCAGGAGACCCTGACTGCCCCCACCCTGCCCCCCTGCCAATGCTGTGGCAGCACTCTCTGAGCTTTTATATGTGTCTCCCCACAGAGGTCTTGTCTGACTGCAAGGGCTGACCAAGGAACCTTACATCCTGGTTAACTGAGATTGGCCTATCAGATATATAGGGAATAGCCATAGGGAATTCTGGAGTTTGGTCTGTGTGCAGAATTCCTTCACTTTTTCACATCCCTTTTAGTATCAGTGTATCATAATGATAGCAGAAACACAGTCAAAACACTTAAATATTTGGAGTTTAATGGCTTTTAGCTCATAATTGACCATCTTACCTAAAAGCCTTCTCAGTAATGAAACTGCTATGGCAATATCAAACTTTCCACTCTGCTTTTAAGATTTCCATCTATCACATCCTCTGAATGCCCAGCATAATTCCAGGGGTGGGAGGGAGGTGGCACTCTAGACTAAAATAACTTCTCAGCCTAGGGGATAGAAAGCCATCAGCAACTCTCCTGGAAACATTACAGTCTTAACCATAGACAATGGAGGCCGTATAACTGGCATTCTAGCAGAAATAAAGGACACATTGGCATTTGATATCAGATCTGCCTGTCTTATGACCAGACTTGCTAAAGACTGCAGTGTCGGAGCAAGGCCAAGCCAGAGTCAGACAGCTGCTTCTCAACAGTTGTTTTCAGCACGGCTGATGGTGTTAGATTCCACTCCCATCAGAGGTAGGAGAAGGGAAGCCCTATTTATATACAGGAATCCAGCGATCTTATGCCTAATGCAGTTATTGGAGTCTTAGTTTTGCATTTACTCTTTCACTGATTATCAGGAGACCCAGGATCTAGCTTGGTTCTGTAGCGAACTGGCAGGGTGATCTTGGCCATGTCATTTAATCTCTCTAGGCCTGGGTTTCCTCTTTTTTCAAGAAAAGAAATAATCTCTAAAATTCTGTGACTTTCCCATGACTTAACTAAAAATACAGTAGATAGCACAAGTTTTCTCACCTCTAAAATGGGATTTATCAAACCTGCAAGGTTGTGTACAGACTCAAAGTATTCCATGTGCATGAAAGGAAAAAAATAGTAACTTTGGAGAAACCTGGTAGATACCACCTTTGCCAAGTAATCAAGGTTGATATCACCAGTAATAAAATGCATCAATATTAAGTACTCCCACGTCTGATTTGATGCTGCTGCTGATGAGAAGGGCATATAACCTCTGTGATATTCTTCCCCCCAAACCATAACCTCAGTCTAATCACATGAAAATCAGACAAATTCAAGTCAGGGACGTTCTGCAACATACCTGACAAGTACACTTCAAAAGTGCCAAGTTCAGGAGAGATTGGAACTGTCGGGGATTGGAGGACACCAAGGAGACGCAACAATTAAATGCAATGCAGATCAGATTCTGCAAAAGAAGGGGAAAAAAAAAAAAAACAACTGCATAGTGGGAACACTGAAAAAAATCTAAACATATCTTGTAGTTCAATTAATAGTACCTTACCAACATTCATTTCTGAGTTTTGATCATTGTACTGTGGTTATATAAGGTATAAACATTAAGGGAGGCTATTGAAGGGCATTTGGGAACTCTGTGCTGTCTTTGCAATCCTTTTGTATGTCTAAAATTAATTTAAAAGTTTTAAAAACTATATGAAGTAGCTAGCTCACAGTAGGCATGTAATGAGTGGTAAGTGTTCTAATTATAAATGAATTCATTAATTCCGACAGTGTTGAGTTAAATGTTGGTGGGAGACAGGGATACACAATCATTAACTGCCTTGTTGGTGTAACAGGAGTCATTCCAGCCACAGATACTGCATAACTTAGGCTGAAATGTGTTATAAAAACTAGTCCTTCATTCTTTTTTTTTTCTTCATTCTTGAAGAGGCTTCTAGGAATTGAAATTTGCAGCTGTTTACATGCTCATTGTCTGCTTTTGTTTGTGGGCTCAGATTGGATTTCTTACTGAGAGCCTGAGTTTCTACAGCTGTGTAGATGAATAAACCTTGAGTCTGGACCTGCTGATCTGATAGGGGTTTTATCCACAACCATTGGTAAAGCAAACTGAATTCCACCTTGCACTCTGTGCATTTGATATTCCCATCCTGCTATGACAAGAGGCTGATCTCCATCACACACCTGTCTTCATTACCCACAGATGGAGCTGGCTTAGACAGTTGAGGAAAGAAAGATCAACTGTGTGTGGCCTGGAGATGCTCCTCCCCCAGGGGCAAATCAGCCAAGATACTTTAATTGCATTGGCAAAGCAATAAGAAGCAGAAGAAATTTCTTCTCACACAGAGAAGTTTCATTCAACAGATATGCAACATGTGTTTATTAAGAGCCTTCTATAGGCTTAGGTGAAGTCTTCATCTGAGACTTCACCTTCATCTGAGGGTGAAGTCAGTCTTTTTGGAGGCTCTTTTAGTGCAGGCAGGTAGGCACACCACACCTCTGATTGGAGACTGTGACCACACAGTCCTGGGCAGACACACTCACTGTACACATGGAAGATGTTCAGTAGATGCTCATAAAGTGAAAGCTGATTTGTACCAATGTCATTCAACCTGGTTTAACCCCAAAATAGTATTAACTTTGGTTCATCTCTAACAATTGTCAACTACAAACTGGCACTTGCCACGGACACTTGCCATCTACAAGGTTTAAACCATGCGCTATTGCAGCTGCTGACGTTCAACACGCCATGAAAGGAGTTCAGGGTGGAGAGCAGAAATAAAGCACTGTGCTCCATTGGGGGAGGAGGGAAACTAGCAGAACAGGTCTTCAGATAGCTAGATATGTTCAGGAGCCAATTTTATGAGCCCAATTCTCATATCTCTTCATATCTAGAAAAGCACTAAAACCCTTCATGGTAACGACTGTTCCTCATGACTAGCAAAAGCTTTATGAGACTAGCATAAACCTTCTAGAAAAATATGCGCTTGATTGCATGTATTCTCCCTTCCAAAATCACATATATACTGACCCTCCCTGCCTCTTTGGAGCAGTGTCTCAGAGCTATCTGAGGTGATGTCTCTCCAGCTTTAGGCCTCATTTTGCCCAAATAAAAACTTAACTTGCAACTCTCACATTGTGCATTTTTTTTAAGTTGACACAATAACAACATTTATTATGTGCTTAAGACAATCCTGGCACTATTTTAAATGTTTTACACAATTTGCTTAATTTTTACAACAAGTCAATAACAGAATGACTACCATTATACCCATTTTATAGGCAAGAAGACTGAGACATCAGATGAAAGGAAGAAGTAACCTACTTAATCATGGAGAAGGGAATGACAACCAACCCCAGTATTCTTCCCTGGAAAATCCCACAGACAGAGGAGGCTGGCGTGCTACAGTCCATAGGGTCACAGAGATGGACATGACTGAGCGACTAACACACACACTCCACCTACAGCTGCACAGGCACAGCAAGAGAGCAGAAAGCCTAGACTGTGAACCCAGACATCAGCTTCACATGCTCCCTCCTCTGCTCTACTCTTCAAGAGTAGCAGTAAAGACCCTTGGGCTTTTCCTTGGAGGGATGGGAGAATGAGCTTATGGTTCCTACAAGCTGTAACTCCAGACCTAGGGCTCCTCAAAACTGCAACCCTGGTGATCATGAGCCTGGTAATTCTCCCTATTCCAGCTATCACTTCCCCACTTCTCTCATAGCCTCTAGCCTTGGGCTGATGAGGTGGTCACATGGGGACAGGTGGGACTGCAGTCTGGGACTAGATTCCACTCAGCCACACTTGGAATGTGGCCATCTCCTTACAACCTGGGTAGCAGCTACCATGAGCAGAAGACAAGGTGGAGGCCAGGCAGGCAGTTCCCTTCCCCAGAGCCGCTTGTGCCTGAAGCCACCTCTTTAGGTATCACATGCCAGGACTTGACAGCCAGCCTGGCTCAGTATCCAATTCCGACTTCTGACTCAGATGCCTAATGTGGCATGCCTGAATATGCTGTGCTCAGGTGCACTTTTTGTAAAGGATCTGGTTCCAGTGTTGATTTGGAGAGGTGGGGAGAGACAAGTGATGCCTAGGTCAAGAAGAGACAGGGATTTTCTCAGCTGAGAACTCTGCTGAGTGGCCTTTTCCACCCAAACGGTTTCACTGAACGCTGACATCAGAACATTCTAGAAGAGATACCAAATCAAGTCGAATAATGTTCTGATATCCTAGAATTTTCAAAAGTAAAAACCGTGTTCTTAAAAATGCTTAGAATATTCTCCTAGAATTCAGTATTTCACATCCACACTCGCTAGCTTTTCTCAATCTTGTTCTCCATTAATCTGGTGGCCAATAGTTTGGTAGTCCGCTGATTCAATACTGCATCTGCCATTCTTTGCTAATTTTCAGTTTCAACGTACTCAAATATTCCCCTTTCATTTCCTGATAACATCAGCACTTCATGGCAACACAGGGACATCCCTGACCAGGTCCTTCTCTCTCTATCACGCAGGCTAGCTGCACCACTACCCTCTCTATTGCTCTCATACTCATGATCTTTCTTCATGTCTATTTTTGGTCTTCCTGGCTCAAGCTTCTTTGGGCCACTGAAACATAACCCTCACTCTCTTTCTCTCCCTCTGGTATGTATGCTGCTGGTTGGAGCCCCCCAGGTAAAAACTGCTGCAGAAATCCTTTAGTGCTCCTTCCTCAGGAAAACTGATGGCTTCCGGACCACAGCTCAGTTTTTAAGCTGGACGACCTTCTGATGGGTTTTAAACTTCGAATTGGATGTGGACATTTTTCTTTCTGATGACAGAATCACTGGAACTTCCCCTTTGCAGTTGCTTCCTTTCCTTAAAGGTAGCTGAATCTTGCTGTCTTTAAAAACCTTTTCTTTCCAAATTTGCCTGCCATGCCGACCGTCATTAGCGCCTCTGTGGCCCCACGGACAGGGGCTGAGCCCAGGTCCCCAGGGCCCATCGCCCAGGCAGCCCAGGACAAGGGCACCGAGGCAGGGAGTGGAAACCCAAGTGGCATCTACTCAGCCATCATCAGCCGCAATTTTCCCATTATTGGGGTGAAAGAGAAGACATTCGAGCAGCTTCACAAGAAATGTCTGGAAAAGAAGGTTCTTTTTGTGGATCCTGAGTTCCCACCGGACGAGACCTCCCTGTTTTACAGCCAGAAGTTCCCCATCCAGTTCGTCTGGAAGAGACCTCCGGTGAGTAGCTGACTGCTTGCTGCTTGGGTTTTTTTCCCTCAGAGAAAACCTCCTACTCAGCACCTCCCCACAGCACAGCTCATGGAGGCACAGGGCACTGGGTGGAGGATCCTGGAGCAGCTCCATGGGGCTCTGTCCTCAGGGGAGGAGGGCTCATTCTCACTCCTTGCTCTCTTTCTGAAAAAAATCTTTGTTTTTTTACAAAAGCAATTGGAACTCAATTTAATTCACCCTATAAAAAGGAAATATTCCTTTCCCAGAACAAATTCCAAACTAGAATATCCAAACAACTTCCAAAATTCTGACCTGGAGAGGAGTCCAGATCTACTCTCTGTTGAGTGGCTGCATCTTATTAAGATTTTTTTCACTCTCTCATGGGAGGGTGAAAATTGTGATGTTCATTTTAGTTTGCCAGTGGCCATGTTTTTCTGAAATACAGTCCTGAAAAGAGGAAAGTGGCAGCGAAGACTACTTTTTCGAGCACAAAATGTTAGGATTAGAAGAAGACCTAGCCATCATTTGTCCTCACCTCCTGAATGAGGAAATAAAGACACACCACAGCAAAGCCTATTCAGGACACGCATGACAGCCTGGATGAAAACCTTTTCTTAACGGCTGTTCCAGCCTCTGACTTCCATGTATAGCGATCTACCAGAAGGCAAGTCACATTTCCCAGGCTTCCTTCTCTGATCACACCTCTGGCATGACCCTTTCTTTAATTCAATAAATATTTTTGAATGTCTTCTAGAGCCAGAAGCCAGGCAAGCAACTGAGGAGTCAGTGTAAATAAGAAAAACAAAAATTCCTGCCCACCTGCAGCCAAGAGTCCTGAGGGCAAGACATGCTTTGAACAAGACAGATGAATTTCAGGAGACAACGTTCAGGGTGCCATGGGATCAGAAGGCAAGGAGAGTTAACCTAGGCCAGAGAGAGAGAGAGCCCCTCCTGAGGAACTCATGTTATCTGAGTGCTGTTTTTTAGCTTCATCAGGTTAAACTGGATAAACCTCGCTGTAGTGTGTCTTTATTTCCTCATACAGAAGGTGAGGACAAATGATGGCTGGGGCTTCTCCTTCTAATCCTAACATTTTGTGCTTGAAAAAGTAATCTTCGCTGCCACTCTCCTCTTTCCAGGGCTCTGTATTTCGGAACCACATGGCCACTGGCAAACTAAAAAGAAGCACTGGGGCCCGGTGCTATTCATGAGCCATGTGTTTCATTTTAACCTGAGATGAAATAGCCAGCAACCCTGCCTTCACGCTGTGTGTTCCATAAGGGCCCCACTCCCCACCTACCGGTTCTGTGGTCAGGTCCATGACTGTCTTGAGGGCCCTCGGTTTAGAAGAGAGAATTGGAAAGGACTTCATTCCCCAACCCAGTCACTGCCCTGCTGCCAGGGCACAGGGACACATCACATCCCTGCTGAAATACCTTCAACCACACCGCTCTCCCTACCCCCGCCCACAGGCCTTGAGATCAAACTCCCTACCTGGGGGATTGCCTCTCCTCCAGCCAGCCCGGCCTCCCTGTCCATCTCTCCTTCACCCTCTCCCCTGGACCCTGACACACATAGCTGCTCTGTTGTCCCAAGTCTTCTCATACCTCTCAGCCTTTGCTCCTGCTGTCTGCCTGCCATGCCCTTCTTGTTTTTATCTGCTTTGTTCTTCCTTACCCTCGCTGTGAAAGGGTATATACCTGTGAAAGGGTATATACCTTATACCTCGCTCAGGTATCACTTCCTTCCAGCTTTCTCACGGCCTTTCCCATCAGCTGACAGGGGGAGCATTCTCATTCCTCTTCGGAGCCCCTCACCCAGCAAAGCACCGGGCCCACAGTAGGCACTCAGCTGCTGGTGGTCAATGAAAGCCCACATCACAGAGCATTGACCTCTAAGAGGGGACAGTCCTGTGCTCCAACCTAATCATTCCTAAAAGCCTTTTCTAACGGTACTGCAGAGACAAAAACCCAAAAAAACTTACAAATACTGCTTTTAGTGAAATTGTTGGTGGATTTTAGCCTTAAAACTTAGACCTACACATTAATAAACATGCTTTAAATGGGTCTGTTATGCTCTAGGCCCTAGATGGGTCCCGAAACAAACTGTCATTGTCAGTGTGAAAGGAAGGCCATGAGAAGCCTTGTCCTAAATTGTGCTCCCACCACCACCACCCCCCCAAGTCTGGAACTTTGTACTGTTTCTAAAGGTCCAGATAGCAAAGCCCACTCTCTGTTAAAATGTCCCTATTTCCTCTGAGGTTAAGTTTTGGGGAACGCTGCCTCTTGGGTTCATTGGTATAAGCTAGAATACAGAATTAGAGATGGTAAGCCTTGGAATATCTTGGAGATGTGGTCCATCCAGCCCCTTCACCTACAGGTGATGTGATTAAGGTCCAGAAAGGGCATATGACTTATCTACAGTCACACAGCAATGAGACTGAGACTGAACTACTGCGTTGACTCGAACTTTCTGAAATGTAAAGCACTTCTTGGAGACATAGTTTTCCGTGCATCTCATAGATGTAGTGACCTTTGTCAGGCTCATACAGTCTGAAAAGAGGACTATATCCTATGAGAGGCCCTTCTTGCTTTTACTATCAAAAGCACAGAGTCAGTCAACACCAATCTGAATTTTTATTCACAATCAAGTATTGCTTATTACAATCAGGTGGTGATGATGATGATAAAGGGAGAATTCCTCATGACAAACTATGATTCTAGTTAAGATAAACGGCTGAACATCAACCTTTTCCACTTGAAGAGAGACACAGGCCACGCACCCTCCTCCGATCTCTCCTCACCTGCACCAGGCACAGCCTCACTGCCTTTCCCCCTCTAATAGAGAGCATCACACATTGAGTTTCCAAACCAAACAATCTGATTCCTTCACGCTTTACTTACAGCGTCTATTTCTAGGATCAGAAAGCAACCAAACCTTACACCACTTCCCAATTGTTAAGCCAAATTTTCTTGATGACAAACCCCCGGGCAGAGAAGAGTGGTTCTAGAAAGGGCTTCTGGGAGACTGATGACTCTTGCCCAGTATCACTGGGGACAGGTGTGGGGTGAAACCCGTGTTCCATTCCACACTGTGGGGGCTGCGGTCATACAACATTCCTGGCCTCTCTCCTCCCCTGGGGTGGGGCAAGCGGGGAGGGTGGGTTCGTAAAGAGAACACGACCTGTGAAGCCCAACATTTTCCTTTCTTTTTCCTCCTGGGAACAAGCTACCTGCTGTTCCTTGTGGCAAGTTTCCCAAAGGCAGGTCCCTGAGGGGAGTCCTCAGACTCCCTGAGACTCATACATACTGGCAAATAGTATAATCACAATTAACCCTAAGAACTCAACACAACGATAACTATTCTAAGTGCTTCCACATGTTAACTGATTTTATCTTCACAACAACCCGGAGAGGTGAGTACTATTATTGTTCCCAGGCATTCTGGCTATAGAAACTCAACTCTTAGCAACAAAATCTATCTAATTGTGGGCTTTAGAAGCCAAGATCAGACTTATGAACAATATATGTAGCATTTTCGACTCCCACCTGCCTTACACATTTGTCTCATTTATCCATTGGTTCAAAACTCAGGCACAGAAGTGGGGTGTCATTTACTGGGTTCTCCACAAGCCACAAAAGGAATTGGGCAGTGTCTAAGGGGTTTGGGGCCCTGGAAGCAGCAGCCCCTGTGAGCTAGAGGTAGAATGGCAGAGTGGCTAAGAGCCCAGTCCTGACCTGAGGTCAGATTCTGATACATAACACTTGGGTAATCTTGACCACGTACTCTTCTCTTTGCCTGTCACAAGTTCCCCCATCAGAAAATGAGGAATAATCCTAATAAAAGGACCCATCTCACAACATTGTTGTGAAGATTGCATTAATCCATACCAAAGACTTACAGGTGCCTGGCACGTGGGGGAGTGCCCATGGACTTAAAATGCTCCCAATATGACTAGATGTGCAGCCTCTAAAAAGGGCAATGCCAGAAACATCTTTCCAGCTTCATCTGTGTCTCGAGCAACAAGATACTAGTCACGGTAATGTATTTGAGTACTTTGTCCCTGATCTAAATGAAGTGGTCTGACTACTGTGAGGATTTATGTGTGAACCATCTCCTGTGGGCAGGTAACTGCTTGTCCTTTTGGGCAATTCCAATCATCCCCCATCAAATACAAAAGTGCGTTTGATTGTGAAATGTGAGTGCATCATGGGAGTGTGAAGGTGACCACATAATGGGGGATCACAATGCCCTGGGGAACATGGCTGCTCACTCAGCGACTGGCTCTAACAACCTCGGGACTAAGGAGGCGAGCAAATGTTCCCATTTCCCCATCTGCTTTTGCCTTGTGCATTCCACGTTATTTCTCCACACTCTCCTGCAATCACTGTTAAAATCAGGGACAACTTAAATCCCTTTTGCTTTTGGAGGGGAGAGGCGTGAGGGGCCAGCTGCAAGACCTGTGCATTTGGTGTCCTCCTTACCCTTGGGAATGTGGGATCCCCAAATCACTCCACAGTGACCCAGAGGCCTATGAGGGAATTCTCCCTTGGGAAGCAGCGTCTCCCTTCCTGGTACCTCTGCCCTTCCTGGTGCCTCTGCCCTTCCCTCCATAGGCAAGTTGACTCACATCCTCTTGTGGCTTAGGGCACAGGGGTTCCGTGTGGTGCAGACCCTCCAAGTCAGCTCAGCTCACTAAGGCCTCCAGCAACAGGGACTGGCAACATGTTCCTGAGCCTCCCTTGTCTCTGACCCTAGACAGAGTTTCCTTTCAGTAAATTCTGTCTCATTCCAGCCCCACCCTAACCTGGATCCCAGAGAAGGAGGGGTCAACTCTATTTGGGAGCCAGGTTAAGTCAGACTTCAGGTTAAACTGCACTTGATGGATTCAGTCTCAGTGTCTCTTGGCTCTGCCAGGAGTGGTTATAGTGTATTTGGGCCTCCCATTCACAGCTGAGGTCAAAACTGCATCATTGACATACTGCTATTACTCTTCAGTTACTCTTCAAGTCTGACTTTTTGAGACCCCATGGACTGAAGCCCACCAGGCTCCTCTATCCATGGGACTTCCCAGGCAAGAATATTGAGTGGGTTGCCATTTCCTTTTCCAGGGGATCTCCCCAACCCAGGGATCAGATCTGTGTCTCCTGCTTGGCAGGCAGATTCTTTACCGTCTGAGCCACCAGGGAACCCCTTGTTGATATACAGCCACCTCTAATTCATCCCTTCAGCTCTTCCCCTAGGAAATCTGTTTTCCCTTCCTCCTCTGCCCTCTAAGCTCCTAGGGCTGACAGCTGGGACTCTGCATTTTCCCTGAGCCACTTTCTGCTCAGCTTTCTTTGTTTTCACTGGCTCTTGGGAGTTGGGGAAATTAACCACCTTTTCCTGATCTCCAGATCTAGTGTTCTATAATTTGCTGGCAGTAGCTGGGCCTCTAGCCATAGGCTGTCCAATTACCTTTTCCTCTCACGTCCTGTTCCCATGCCATCCATTCAGGGCCCGACCCTTTGCCAGTTCAGAGCTGGGTCTCAGCTTCACCCACCTGTCTCTAGTGTATGCCTTCCCTCTAACCTGTTATTATTATTACAGCCCATATCTAGTTGTGCTTTGCCCTGTTATTCTAACCTGGCTGTCAGCCTTGCTCTTCTGCTTCCTTGGGTCAGCTAGTTCCCTCTGCCTAGACCTGAGGAAACTTCTTTCCCAGACAGACAGAAGTCCCTTTGTACTCTGAACAGGCAACTTTGTCTCTTTATAGTTCCAAACCTGGAAATTTCTTGAATTACACTCTTTTTAAGGATAGAGTTTAGATAAGTTTTCCATGCTGTAATTTATCATGAACTGTCTTTCACCAAGTCTAGAAGATTCTGATGCTGGTACTTTCTTGATCTTATCAGAGGGTATCCCTGGAAGGTCACAATCACCACCCAGCTGAATGCAATTGAAGGAAGTTTCTAATGTAAGATGTGTAACAATTTCAGGAATATTAAAATATGAGGGGGGAAAAAGTGCCTTTAGAATGGAGAAATAAGACAAATAAGACCCCTTTTCTCCTAAACTCAGAGTTCTGCCATCCCCTTCATACTCCTCTTCCCAAACCATTTCTTTCTCCTGGGCTCCTATCTGCCTGAATCCAACCCCTGAAGCTGGACTTTGCTGCTGTCTGTCTGACCTGGTCCCCTGCCCCTTCCCAAGTCCCCACTATCCAGGCAGAACTAACTTCTCCCTGTCCCAAGTTGTTACACCAGACAAAATTTTAAAATAAAATAGGACTTCCCTGGTGGTCTAGTGGGCTTCCCTGGTAGTTCAGCTGGTAAAGAATCCTCCGGCAATGCGGGAGACCTGGGTTTGATCCCTGGGCTGGGAAGATCCCCTGGAGAAGGGAAAGGCTACCCACTCCAGTATTCTGGCCTGGAGAATGCTATGAACTGTGGTCCACTAGTTAGGGATCCACGCTTCCAATGCAGGGGGGCAAGGGTTCAATCCCTGGTTGGGGAACTAAAATCCTACATGCTGCATGGAACAGTCAAAAACGAAACTAAAATAAATCATTACATTCTCCAGGTTAGGTCTTATTACCACAAAATTATCTTTGATATTTTATACATGTTTATCCAAATGTGCTTTTATATGTCAATCCTCAGCATGGTGGAATCTTCAGCTTCTCTCTTCAAGAGGAAAACACCCAAGAAAAATGTAGGAAGATTCTTGTAATCACAGGAAGATAGCTGGACATGGTTGTTTTCTGGGGGAGAAAAAGAAAAAAAAAAATGCTGATTTACTTACAAGAGAAAGGAGAGCTAGAACAGAAAACAAAATGGGGTGGGGGAAGCAACAAGGTAGGAGGCTTCATCTGCCAGGGTCAGACCCGCCTTGACCTGAACCTCAAAGATCCCTTTATTGATGAGCTTGTGAAATGCTAGAGGCAAGTATGTGACTTTCCTCAGTAAAGGATGGAAGTTAGTGTTTAGATTTTCACAGGCTGGATTGGGCAGCACACCTGCAAATCAGAATGTGGAAAGCACAGGAATGGGGAAAGGAGAGAAGCATGAAGAAGCAAGTGGGGGCAAGGAGGGCCTGACCTCTCAGAGGCTGTGAATGGGGGTTCAAGATCTCCAAGGAACCACGAGGCCTCAGCTCACACCTGGGAAGCATTCTACTTTTTTAAAAAAGCTGACACTTCTTTACCATTTTCATCCAAACTTCAGATTTAAATAATCACGATAGAACTTTTAGAAGTGTACTGTATACCCCCAGAGCACCAGGAATATATAGTATATATTATACAGGAGTATAAAAACTGCTATAAAAAACTCATTATAAATCATAGAATTGAAAATGTTTGGAAACTACTGCTTTCCACCACTCCAGATAGAGGGGCTCCTTTCCTGATGTTAAGGTTTTGAAGGCAAAACGAAGTCCCCATCTCCTTCCTGCATTAACCTTTCACAGTCTGAAAGTTCATGCTTATTTCCAGCCAGAACTTTTCCGGCCACAATTTTAGCACATTATATCCAGCTCTGACCCAGCAGACAGTGAAACAGAGTCATCTGGTTTCCTCTATATTGTAATTCTCCCTATTTGTGAATAATGCCATCCTTCCTTTAGTTGCTTCAGATCAAATCGCCATTCCTCTGACTCTAAAGGAAGTGGTTTTTCCCTCCCTGGAGATGTCAATGCTGTGATCCAGGATTAGTTGACCCTTAGGACTTCTTTATTTGTGAATTCACCTACTCATTGAAATTTATTTGTAACCCCTAAGTCAATATCCATAAGGCTCCTTCAGTCATTTGCTGACATGTGTAGGGCAGTGAAAAATTTGTCTCCCTCCATACACGTTCCTAACTGAAGTCAGACAAGGTGACCCTCTGCCTGCTAGTTTCAGCTCTCAGACTGTAAACAAGAGTCCTTCTCATAGTTTGTTTGGTGTTACATTTGGTCACATTTCAGTACTTTTTATTGCTGATATCTCTTTTAAAATGCCCCCCAACGTGGTGTGCCAAAGTACTATTTAGTGTTCTAAAGTGCAAGAAGGCTGTGATGTGCCTTAAGGAGAAAATACGTGTATTAGATAAGCTTCATTCAGGCATGAGCTATGGTGCTGTCAGTTCAATGTTAATGAATTAATAACACATATTAAATAAGGTGTCTTTAAACAGAAATACACATAAAATAAGGTTGTATATTGATGGGTTGATGAAAATCTTGTGATCAGAGACTCCCAGGAATCTAATACTGTATTTCCATCTTCCATCCATATTCATTAACTGAACATTCACAGTGAGTTTATAGAACCTAACTACCATGAATAATAATGAGAATCAACTCTCTTCCTATGTTCTCCCTATTCCTGAGGATCACAGCTTGAAATAATACCCTATGAACAGTGTGATCAATAGGAAACACTGCAACATATTTTAATCCATTGCAGTTGTTATTCTTTTTGATGTTCAAATTGTCCCATCTTCAGACAGTGTTGCCTGTTATCACTTGACATGACACCATTCATCTTCAACTGCTTCCTTGTTTTCTGGCCACAACAAAAAGTCCCAGGCTCGTCTTGTACATTCTTGCTCTAGAACCTGGAATGAATCATTTCTTTAAGGAGCCTGGTTCCTTTTAGTCTGAACTGGAGTTGAAAAAAAGGAGTGAAATGTAGAACACAGCTGACCGTTGACTTCCTAGGACCCAGGGCTTGCCCTTTACATCAGCACCCCGGATTTGGAAGCTTTCTGACAACCTGTGGGGACACTGTAGGTCTCTTGCTCTAATGACTGCTGCCACTGCCCATCACTGCTAAAATTAACACTGTACCCTGTGTGACTTCCTTACTGAGGAGTGGGGGAGTGGGGGGTGGGGGGAGTCACATGACCTGAGTTACTCAATTCTGAAAGGAAGAAATCCTAGTTTGGCACGAAATAAATTTATTCCATTCCAGTGTGAGAAGAGAGGGAAGATGCAGAGTCATAGGGACGCTGAGGCTGTGTGCAGTGAGCGCTCTGTCCCTGTGCAGCTGCTTCTCTCAGGATTAGTATCTTTCCAGTGAACCTGGCTGGGAGGAGGTCTTCTTGTAATCTGTTTTAGTGTCATCACCTGTCAGACAGTTTAGAGAGAAGTTGCATCACTGGACTAGCCACAAAGAGGAAGCGCTGGGGACATGGTGCAGAATGGTTAAGTCAGACGGATTTAGAAGCAAACAGACCTGGTCGGAACCCTGACTCTGTCCCTAGCAAGTCACATAAAGTTTCCAAGCTTTTAGTTTCTTTTCTATAATGCAGATAGTGATACTCTAATCAAATGGCTGTTCTGAGCCAGTATCCATAAAGTCCAAGTAGGTGCTCAAGGTAAGCCAGCAATTACTATCGGGATAGGCAGCAAAGGGAGTGCACATGCTTTCGAGTCAAAGAAACTTCATTCATATCCCAGCTCCACCTCTTACCAGTGTGACCTCAGGCAAGTAAGTTACTGACCTTTCCCAGGGCTTGATTTCCTCACCTGTGAAAAGAAAATCAAAGTTCCTACTTTCTTAGAGTTGTTGTAAGAATTAAATGAGATACTGTATATGACTTGCTTAGCATAATGAATCAAGAAGTACTGATGACGGTAATTGAAAGTCAAAATGAGATACCCAATTGAGAGTCAGCCCTCTCTATAAGCAGAAAATCAGTCATCACAGTGCCATCCTGGAGTGCAGATGGGGGCCATGAGTTTCATTGAAAGTGACAATCCTATAAATAACTTTCAGGACTGCTTCCCATTATATCCCATAAGACAGCAGCTTTTCCCAGAAGTCATAATACGGACAGGACTCTAGACATCATAGGAGGAATAAGTTGAAATAACTCAGCAGTATTATGCTGCAAATGGGAGGGACAGAGACAGAAATAGCCAAGAAATGTATGAGAAGACGCATTTTGTTGATTATGAACAAGGAAGAGAATTGTTCATAACTCATGTAGTTCTTGAGCATTTGTTGTCTTTATTGTTTTTGTTGTTGTTTGGTTGCTCAGTCATGTCCAATTTTTTTGGACAATATGGACGGCAGCACACCAGGTTTCCCTGTCCATCACCAATTCCTGGAGCTTGCTCAGACTCATGTCCATTGAGTCAGTGATGCCATCTAACCATCTGATTCTCTGTTGTCCCCTTCTCCTCCTGCCTTCAGTCTTTCCCAGCATTAGGGTCTTTTCTAAGGACTCAGTTCTTCACATCAGGTAGCCAACTTCAGCATCAGTCCTTTCAATGAATATTCAGGGCTGATTTCCTTTAGGATTAACTGGTTTGACCTCCTTGCAGTCCAAGGGACTCTCAAGAGTCTTCTCCAACACTACATTTCAGAAGCATCAGTTCTTTGGTGCTCAGCTTTCTTTATGGTCCAAGTCTCACATCCACACATGACTACTGGAAAAACCATAGCTTTGAATAGACAAACCTTTGTTAGCAAAGTAGTGTCTGCTTTTTAATATGCTGTCTAGGTTGGTCATAGCTTTTCTTCCAAGGAGCAAGCATATTTTAATTTGAGGCTGCATCCACTATGGACACCTTTGTAGTGATGCTTCTAAGGCCCACATGACTTTGCATTCCAGGATGTCTGGCTCTAGATGAGTGATCACACCATTGTGGTTATCTGAGTCATGAAGATCTTTTTTTGTATATCTTCTGTGTATTCTTGCCACCACTTCTTAATATCTTCTTCTGTTAGGTCCATACCATTTCTGTCCTTTATTGTGCCCATCTTTGCATGAAATGTTCCCTTGGTATCTCTAATTTTCTTGAAGAGATCTCTAGTCTTTCCCATCCTATCGTTTTCCTCTATTTCTTTGTATTGTTTACTGAAGAAGGCTTTTTTTTCTCTCTCCTTGCTATTCTTTGAAACTTTGCATTCAGATGGGTATATCTTTCCTTTTCTCCTTTGCCTTTCACGTCTCTTTTCTTCTCAGCTATTTGTTGTCTCTTCTCAGAAAACCATTTTGCCTTTTGCATTTCTTTTTCTTTGGGATGGTTTTGATCACCACCTTCTGTACAATGTTATGAACCTCCGTCCTTAGTTCTTCAGGCACTCTATCAGATCTAATCCTGTGCGTCTATTTGTCACTTCCACTGTATAATTGTAAGGGATTTGACTTAGATCATACCTGAATGGTCTAGTGGTTTTCCCTACTTTCTTCAATTTAAGTCTGAATTTTGAGATTAGCTAAGAGGAAAATATTTACCCAATTATACTAAAGTAAATACTGATTTTTAATTTCTCTAAAATTTATGATGTTATCTTGGGAAGACAATGGGCAGAGCATAATGTGAGAAACTTAAACTTCATTCCCCCAAGTAGGAACTCTATTGATACTTTCTAAAGATAGTAAATTAAAAAGTAATAGTACAAGCATATTATTTAAAAATATAGAGGTAAATACCAGGAAAAAGTAGTTAAAAGAATTAAAAGTGGCTGCCTCTGAGGTGAGGGATTTGTGGGGCAAGAGATTGCTCTTCCTCTAGATAACTTTTGTTTGATTTTTTAAAAACTTTATTCATGTATAAACCAAATAAAAATAAAATTATTTCTTAAAAAAAAATACTGACCTCAAAAAGTATTTTGAGGAAATTCCCAGGCAGTTCAGGATTAGGTCTTCAGGCTTCCACACTGCAGGGGGCACAGTTTTGATCTGTGGTCAGGGAATTAAGATCCCACATGCTGCTGAGCATGGACAAAAATAAAAAGTAATAACAATAAACTTAAAAATAATAAGTTTAAAAAATTAATTTCGAGCTATTATAGTATCCTGTAAAACTAATACCATAGTTTCAAACACTAGTGAACATAGAATCTCCCTGACCCCTTCCAAGAGGATCTGAATCCTTAGGTCTGGGGTAAGCCCTGGGAATCTGCACTCTTAACTGGCATCCCAGGTGATTCTGATGTAGGTAGTCCAAAGACCACACACTGAGAAACACGTAGTAGATGAAGACTGATGAGCCCGCACAAACGGACAGGGAGACGCGTCCTCCTGATGGACAGGCTGCCAGAACGGAGTTTCTCCCCGGGCCAGCTCCTTGTACACACACTCGAACTGCCCATTTGAGCATGGTGAAATGTGGAAAAAGCCGAGATTTCTTGTGAATGTAATTCTGACACACATTTATCCTCCTTCCGGGTCCACCACGTTCTCTGCCTCAAAGGTCTTGAACTCGGAACAGTGTGTGTCAGTTCACAGCCACTGGAACCCACTTTCACAGGGACTTTCATTCGAGGTCAAGCTACCTACCCTCTAGGCTCCGCTCACAGATTCGAGTCCTGAAATGGTCAGTCAAGGTCTTTGGGGGGATGGGGCAGGGACATCAGGAGAATGAAGGCTTCATTAACCTCAGACAATGGCCCGGAGCAGATTCCTCCTATGCATTCAGCAGCCTGTATAGGATTAGTGTATACAGCATGTTTCGAAGGCCCCATGCTATATCCCATTGGCCGCCAGTGTTAAAGGCCTGAATGCCTTTTGCTGAGGCAGGGTAAGCCTCTCTGTAACTGTATTTTCTCTTTTTAAAGAAAGAATCCCAGCAAGGCTGATGGAGGTGGCCTGAAGGTCTGTAGGCCTTGTGGCCTGTCCTGGGGCCGTCCCTGGCTCTCTTGCTCCCCTTGCCGGCTCCCTGTCTGACTGGCATGGCGTGGCCCCTTGACCATGGGCTTAGGGGCCTCCAGCCAAAGCTGCTGACTCTGACCACGGCCTTTCTCTGGGCTGTGTTCATTTGCATTGCACTGCTGAGGGTGGAGGAGCTATATAGGCTCCGGCCCATTCACGGGAGGATTAGGCCTGGACCGAGGGCGCAGCAGGAAAGAGGCCACAGCAAAGGCCCAGCTCCACTCCCTGAGCGGTCATCATGCCCTACCTGCTGCCAGGATTCTTCTGTGACCGTGTGATCCGTGAGAGGGACAGGAGAAACGGAGAGGGCACTGCCACACAGCCCATCAAGTATGAGGGGCAGGATTTTGTTGTTCTCAGACAACGGTGCCTGGCTCAGAAGTGCCTCTTTGAAGACCGTGTGTTCCCAGCAGGCATCCAATCCCTGGGCTCCCATGAGCTGAGCCAGAAAACCAAGATGAAGGCCATCGCGTGGAAAAGGCCAAAGGTAGGGATAGAAGGGACAGCTCCTGGGGACAGGAGATCAAGTGGTCCAGAGCCTGAGACCAAAGATCCTGGATCTGACCAAGTGGCTTATTAACATACTCCTGCTCCCAAATACTTTCCTGCTTCCTCCTGAAACTGGAGCTGTTATTTTCTATTCCTGAACTAAAGACTATTTAATACTTTATAAATGCCTGAGACTGTAAATATTTTTGAGAGAACTAATGCACTGACTTAAAGTCATAGTAAAACAGTAAGGAATCATTATCACATCTCTTCTCTAGAGCAGGTATTCTGGGGTGGGAAAGTGGAGTGGTGAACAGAATTAGGGCTCATAGTTACAAAAGGAGTTCCATGGAAGGTGGTGAAAAGTTGTGGAATAGGAGGCTGCAGGAGGCTGGAGACTTGTCTTCTTAACTGTTTGCCTAAGGCTGGTTCATTAGTGATATGTCACTTCTGTTTAAATAAAAAGGTCCATGCTGACCTGCCACACTCCTTACTGGGAAAAGCAGTTTGCTCTGCTGCTGGTGCTGCTAAGTCACTTCAGTCGTGTTCGACTCTGTGCGACCCCATAGATGGCAGCCCACCAGGCTCCCCCATCCCTGGGGTTCTCCAGGCAAGAACACTGGAGTGGGTTGCCATTTCCTTCTCCAACGCAGGAAAGTGAAAAGTGAAAGTGAAGTCGCTCAGTCGTGTCCGACTCTTAGCGACCCCATGAACTGCAGCCTACCAGGCTCCTCCGTCCACGGGATTTTCCAGGCAAGAGTACTGGAGTGGGGCGCCACTGCCTTCTCC
>NW_011494831.1:4487526-4490171 GCF_000754665.1 Bison bison bison
CTTATAGCCCGGCAACTGAAGAGCCCATTTGTTTCAACTGTATTCCGCTACTCTGTGCTTCTCAAACTGTGGTCTTTGGACTACCTGTGTCAGAATCACCTGGGATGCCAGTTTAAAATGCAGAGTCCCAGGGCTCATCCCAGACGTATCTATATTTCTGTATTTAACTGACTGTATTCATAATAAGTGAAACATGAGTTCATGGTGACTCATACCAAAATATTTCTCTTTGTGTGTGTATGACTTTTATATACTAACTTTTTATCCATCAACTGTGCTATATTTTCTTATTAGTTCCAGAAATGTGTTTTTCTTTTTGTTATTTGTTTAGGATTTTCTCCATAGACAGTTACATCATCTGTGAATGAGGAGTTTATTTCTTCCTTTCTAATCTTTATAAATTTCCTTTTCTTGTTTTATTGCATTAGCCAGGACTTTCAATATGATGTTGAGTAAGAGTGGTAAGAGGACTATGGCTGATTCATATTTGGCAAAACACAAAATTCTGTAAAGCAATTATCCTTGAATCAAAAAAATAAATTTTTTAAAAAAGAAAAAAAAAGAGTGGTAATAGGAGACATTTTGACTTGTCCCTAATCTGAAGGAGAAAGCATCTCATTTCTCAACATTAAATATGATGATAATTGTAGGTCTCTAAAAAAAGGTACATTTTCTTTACCAACTTGAGGACATTCCCCTCTGGTCCTAAGAGTTTTTGTCATGAATGGGTATTGAATTTTGTCAAATGGTTTTTGTGTATCAATTGATATGATCATTGATTTTTCTTCTTAGCCTATTGTGATGATTGATTTTCAAATGTTGAACCAGTCTTGCATACGTGGAATAAATCCCACTTGTCTGTAGTGTATAATTTCATTTATAATTTTTGTTTTTGAGTTACTAATTTTTTTGAGGATTTGATTTTATTTTCATAAGAGATATTGGTCTGTAGTTTTACTTTGCAACGTCATTTTCTGATTTGAGTATTAGGGTAATATTGGCCTCATAGAATGAGTTATGAAGTGTTCTCTCTGCTTCTATTTTTCTGCGGGGTATTGTAGAGAATTGGTATCATTTCTTCCTTGAATGTTTGATAGAATTCACCAAGAAAATTATCTG
Organism: Bison bison bison; assembly: GCF_000754665.1. Taxonomy (NCBI): domain Eukaryota; kingdom Metazoa; phylum Chordata; class Mammalia; order Artiodactyla; family Bovidae; genus Bison; species Bison bison. The sequence goes on from NW_011494831.1 coordinate 4,488,646, forward strand.
GATCTGGTGCTTTCTTTTTTGGAGGGTCATTAATCATTGAACAAAACTTTTTAACAGGTATAGCCATATTCAGATAATCTATTTGTCCTTGCACATGTTTTGATAGTTTGTGTCTTCCATGAAATTAGTATGTTTTATCTAAGTTACCAGTTCCTGTGGTCATAGAGTTATCTGTAGTATTCCTTTATTATCCTTTTAATGTCCATGGGATTAGTAGTAGTGATCTGTTCATTTTTGATATTGGTAATTTGTGTCTTCCCTTTTTTTCCCTTGGTTAGCACGGCTAGAGGTTTATTAATATTATTGACTTTTTCAAGAACCAGTTTTTGGCTTTATTCTTTCTATTGTTTTGCTATTTTCCGTTTCATTGATTCTGCTCCTATTCTTTTTTTCTATTTGCTTTGCACTTAAATTTTTTTCTTTCTCTAGTGTCCTAAGGTAGAATATTGGTATTGATATCAGATCTTTTTTCTTTTCTAATATATACATTTAATATTGTAGATTTCCCTCTGAGCCCTGGTTTCACTGCATTCCACAAATTTTGATGTTATATTTTTATTTAGTTCAAAATAATTTGTAACTTCTCCTGGAACTTCTTCTTTAACTTGTGTGTTATTTAGAATTGTGTCATTTAATTTCCAAATAATTTGGGGTTTTTCAGTTATTTCATTATTGCTTTCTATTTTCATTCCACTGTCATCTGAAAACATACTTTGTATGTTTTATATTCTTTGAAATTTGTCAAAGTGTGTTTTATAGCCCAGAGTGTGGTCTTAGTGACTCTTCCATGTGATATTGAGAGCAGAAATGTGTATTCGCCTTGCGACCCCATAGACTGTAGCCCTCCAGGCTCCCCTGTCCATGGAATTCTCCAGCAGGAATACTGGAGTGGGTAGCTATTCTCTTCTCTAGGATATCTTCCTGACACAGGATTGAGCCTGGGTCTCCTGTATGGCAGGCTGGCTCTTTACCATCTGAGCCACTGGGAAGTCCATATATGCAGTCTGCTGCTGCTGCTGCTGCTAAGTCACTTCAGTCATGTCCAACTCTGTGCGACCCCATAGACAGCAGCCCACCAGGCTCCCCCATCCCTGGGATTCTCCAGGCAAGAGTACTGGAGTGGGTTGCCATTGCCTTCTCCGATATATGCAGTCTCAGTTCAGTTCAGTCACTCAGTCGTGTCCAGCTCTTTGCGACCCCATGAATCGCAGCATGCCAGGCCTCCCTGTCCATCACCAACTCCTGGAGCTCACTCAAACTCACGTCCATCGAGTTGGTGATGCCATCCAGCCATCTCATCCTCTGTCATCCCCTTCTCCTGCCCCGAATCCCTCCCAGCATCAGAGTCTTTTCCAATGAGTAAACTCTTCGCATGAGGTGGCCAAAGTACTGGAGCTTCAGCTTCAGCATCATTCCCTCCAAAGAACACCCAGGGCTGATCTCCTTCAGAATGGACTGGTTGGATCTCCTTGCAGTCCAAAGGACTCTCAGGAGTCTTCTCCAACACCACAGTTCAAAAGCTGTCT
>NW_011494831.1:4490271-4491984 GCF_000754665.1 Bison bison bison
GATTGCTCAGAGCCTCCCAACTGTGAGAGGCATGAGATGTTCTAAACTGTCTAAATACAGATTCCTTTGAGCAGTCAAAAGATTGATTAGAAATTGTATTGGTGAAGGGATTTTCACTTGTTGGGCCAATATTTGCTGCTAAGTCTCCATATCCCTTACCTGCTGTGTCCCTGGCAGTGTATTGATTACTATAATTGGTGTAAGTAGTAGCTTTAATGTTTGTAACCTGGGACCCTTGAGTTAATTCTTTTTCTTGTTATAGCCCACCACACCTTTGCTCTGTAGGAATGCAACTTTATCTAATGCTTTTTGGAGGCTGGCGCTTGACTTTAGAATAATCACCTTTAGAGAAAAAGGCCTCCGGGGCAGAAGATGATGCAAATCACCTAAACTTTTGCATATGATATGTTTGCAGGAAGAAAGCCTGGCTTACTGCATGACTCTACCCCTTCCCCCATTATCCTCTATGCATAACTTAAGGTATAAAAACTACTTTGGAAAATAAAGTGCGGGCCTTGTTCACCGGAATTTGGTCTCCCCATGTCATTCTTTCTTTCACCTTCTAGCTGAACTTTTCCTCTGAGGCAGGGAAGCTCGTCAAGCCTACTAATTTTGCCTGGGCTTCTAAGATCTGACCGGGGAGGCCTTAGTGTCTCCTCTCCTTCGGGAGTACGGGAGGACGCCTGTGGCCTTCGTAGGTGACGTAAATTCCCTGCTTTGGAATTTTATTCAGCCTCTTTTCTTCACTGAATTTCTTCACTGAGCTATCCTTATTTCACCACTCTTTATATCCTTAATAAACGTTTAATTAAGCAGTTGTTTCCTGATCCTCGCCAACGCCGTCCCCGCTTCGAATTCCCTGGATCAGCCGGGGCTGGTCCCCGGCACTTTACCTTTTCAGACTGCTTTTACCTGGCTTTTGACATCTCTTGTGGTTTTTGGCTGAAAGTAGACATTGTTTTGGGTAATAAGAACTGAGATAAATAATCCTTTGGCATGAGGTGAATTTTTTTTGGTCACACCATAGTGGTGTGCAGAAATTCCCTGGCCAGGGATCAAACCCATCCGCCCCTCCAGCATTGGGAATGCAGTCTTAATCACTGGACCACTAGAAAAGCCCTGGCATGAGGATTTATGTTAGGCCAGCTAGAGGCTGGTTGTGCTATGGTTGTTTCTTATAGCTGCAGATGTCAGAAGCTTCAAATTCCTTTAATATCCTTGGTTTGTTTCCTCTCCTGACTTTGGGCTTTCCTAAGTACTTATCCGAGCTTACATCTTGCAGCTCTTTCAGCTGTAAGTCACTGTTATTTCACTGGAGCCCTGTTGATGTGGTAGTACAGTGGGGGAGGGGAAGTGTTCTATAATCTAATGATTAAAGCTCTGTCTTTTAATGGGCCTGTCTCTCTGGGCTGTGGCCTTCACATGTTTTTCCACTGGTATAGCTTTTTCCCCTTCTTTGGTGAGAAAGACTAGAGGGAGCTAGAGTGGGAGTAATATACTTCCCCCAACATAGGTAGTGATGCTTTCTAAGGCCCACTTCACTTCACATTCCAGGATGTCTGGCTCTAGGTGAGTGATCACACCATCGTGATTATCTTGGTCGTGAAGATCTTTTTTGTACAGTTCTTCTGTGTATTCTTGCCACCTCTTCTTAATATCTTCTGCTTCTGTTAGGTCCATACCATTTCTATCCTTTATCGAGCCCATCTTTGC
>NW_011494831.1:4492084-4493843 GCF_000754665.1 Bison bison bison
AACTTTTTCACTCTCCTCTTTCACTTTCATCAAGAGGCTTTTTAGTTCCTCTTCACTTTCTGCCAGTACCTTATAATAGAAAATACCCAATTTCTCCCTTCCTTCCCTCAAGACATTACTAACACGCATTTCACTTACCATATGCTATAAGTACTCAACATGTTTTTGTTTTTATTACTTTAAATAAAGTTATCTTTAAGAATAAGAAAAATAAAAGCTTTATTTTACCTTCATTTATACCTTCTCTGATGCTTTTCCTTTTTTTATATAGGTCCAGGTTTCTGTTCTAAATAATTTTCCTTCTCCTGGAGGAGCTTCTTTTAACTTTCCTTGAAAGGCAAGTCTTCTGGAAATGAATTCCCTGTGGTTTTATTTGTCTGAAAAGCCTTTATTTCTCCTTCAGTTTTTAAAAAATTCATTTATTTTTGGCTGCATCAGGCGTTAATTGTGGCAGATGGAATCTTTGTTGTGGTGCACAGGTTTCTTTCTAGCTATAGAACACAGGTTTAGTTTCCCGGTGTAATGTGGGATCTTAGTTTCACAGCCAGAGATCAAACCCACATCCGCTCCACTGTAAGGCACATTTTTAACCACTGGACCACCAGGGAAGTCCCTGTCCTTCAGTTTTGAAAGATTAATGTTCTGCATATAGAATGCTAGGTTGATGGGTTTTTGTATCAATTTAAATATTTCAATCCGATCTTTCTTGCTTGCATGGTTTCTGAAGAAAAGTCTGCTATAATTCTTGTCTCTTTTCCTGTAGAGCATTTCCCCCCTCTTGGCTTCTTTCAAGATCTTTTCTTTATCTTTGGTTATCTGCAGTTTGAATATGATATGCCTAAGTGTAGTTATGTTTTATCTTGCCAGCATTTATGTTGCTTGATGTTCCTTGAGCTTCCTGGATCTGTGATTTGGTTATCTGTCATTAATTTTGGAAAGTTCTTGGGCATTATTACTTCTAATATTTCTTCTGCTCTGTTCTTTTTCCCTCCAGTATTCCAATAATGCATGTGTTGCACATTTTGAGTGTCCCACCATTCTTGGATGTTCTGCTCTGTTTGTTGTTGTTATATTCTTCTCTTTGCATGTCACTTTAGGAAATTCCTATTGTCTTATCTTCAATCTCGCTGATTTTTTGTCTTTGTCTTTGTCTAATCTACTGATGGATCCATCAAATATATGTTGTAATATTTTTTATTTCTATCGTTTCCTTTTGATTCTTTCTTGATTTCCATCGCTCTGCTTATATTACCAACCTTTTCTTGAATGCTGTCTATTTCTTCCATTAGCACCTTTTGACACACTGGTCATAATTATTTTAAATCCCCTACTTGGTAATTCCAACATCTATGTCATATCTGAATCTAGTTCTGATGTTTGCTTTACTGCCGGGAGCCGGCATATTGCATATTGAGTGCAGCACTTTCCACAACATCATCTTTCAGGATCTGGAATAGCTCAACTGGAATTCTATCACAGCGTGAGGAACTCCGCCCATGACAAAGGTCATGAGGAAGGAGGCTCGGCATATGCAAAGGCGGGTTCAAGCTTCAGGAGTCCCCCTGGAAATTCTCGAGCATATACCCCCAAAACCAGAGTCTGCCTACTTTCTGCTTTGTGCTTTCACCTACACCTCTGACTTTACGGGGGGCTGTCCCCCACTACCTCTCTGAAAAAAGAGTTAGCTTACAGCTCCAGTTAATAATTCCTGGGTGTGACAGTGTTTCAACCTACAAACTCCCTTGGAAGTCCTCTAGCC
>NW_011494831.1:4493943-4498303 GCF_000754665.1 Bison bison bison
TCTTGCCTGGAAAATCCCATGGATGGAGGAGCCTGGTAGGCTGCAGTCCATGGGGTTGCTAAGAGTTGGACACGACTGAGTGACTTCACTTTCACTTTTCACTTTCCTGCATTGGAGAAGGAAATGGCAACCCATTCCAGTGTTCTTGCCTGGAGAATCCCAGGGATGGAGGAGCCTGGTGGGCTGCCGTCTATGGGGTCCCACAGAGTTGGACATGACTGAAGCAACTTAGCAGCAGCAGCAGCAGCTACATTCACATGCTTATATCTTTCCTTTTCTCCTTTGCTTTTCACGTCTCTTCTTTTCACAGCTATTTGTAAGCCCTCCCCAGACAGCCATTTTGCTTTTTTGCATTTCTTTTCCATGGGGATGGTCTTGATCCCTGTCTCCTGTACAATGTCACGAACCTCTGTCCATAGTTCATCAGGCACTCTGTGTATCAGATCTAGTCCCTTAAATCTATTTCTCACTTCCACTGTATAATCAAGGGATTTGATTTAGGTCATACCTGAATGGTCTGGTGGCAAAGAGTCAGACATGACTGAGCGACTGAACTGAACTGAACTGAACAACATAGGTAAGACGGGAAAAGCCTTTTCCCCTGTAGGAGGATCTTTCTTGAATTTTCACCACAAGAACTTAGTGGAATTTTTGGAGGTAGAAACCATGAAAGTATGGGGAAGGTGGGTTCTTCTAAAGACTGTGGCCTCCAGAAGTTTCTCACTCTGTGCTAGTCCTCACTCAGCTTCCAGAAATTCATCAAGGTTACCATTTCAGTGTTTCTCCCAGTTGGTGGCTTAGGCAGCTTCTGCCCCAGATAAACAGATCTTGGCTATAACTCTCTGGTTTCACTTGCATCTTTATTTCAGTGTAGTGGGTTGACCTCTAACCTCAGTTCTCTGATGGGTCCAAGCAAAGTCACTGGTTTTCAGGTGTTTGGCTTTTTCTTGTGGTAAGGAAGGGAGTGATGACTTCCAAGCCCTTTGCATGTTGGAGCTGAAACCAGAAGTCCCCTACCTACATCTATATTAGCCCACCCTTTTAAATGCGTGTTTTTATTTATCTTATAATGCACATTATATGTTAGGATAATACACACAGATAATTTAAAACTAATAAAAATGCTTTTGTAGAGTTGTGTATTCAGAACATTTCAATGATGGAAAGAAAGTGAAAGTGTTAGTTGCTCAGTTGTGTCTGACTCTTTGCAACCCCATGGACTGTAGCCCGCCCGGCTCTTTTGTCCATAGGATTCTCCAGGCAAGAATACTGGAGTGAGTAGCCATGCCCTTCTCGAGGGGATCTTCCCAACCCAGGGATCCAATCTGGGTCTCCTGCATTGCAAGCAGATTCTTTACCATCCAAGCCACCAGGAAAATGCTCTTATGATGGAGGTATACAATAAAAAAAATGTTTGGAGACACTGTGCAAACCACAGCACTCAAAAATGGAGGAAATGGTTACCTGATGCTAATTGCTGTGGCTCCATCACTAACAGATCCAGTCTCATGCCAAATTATAGCCAAAGGAGTGACCAGAAGCCTTAGGTCCCCAAGCTAAAGTGACAGAGCCAGCATGATTTACCCTTTGTTTATATTAACCCACAAAAACAGGTCTCAGACACTCCAGAAAAGTGGGCAGTGAGGAGGGTATCTAGGCAAATCTAGCTATTCTATGAATTAATCCTCAACAAGCTTGCTAACTGACCCTCACCAAACAGACATCTCTCATGAGGACACACAATTGAGGGTCTCTAGGCTGGGGGTTTCCCAGAGGGCAGGCAGGGATGATTTCCTCTTTTTATCATATCCTTCAATCCCCCAGCCCTGTACATACTCAGAAGTCCAATTAGTGTCTGTTGAGTTTAGCTGAGGTAGTATTGAAGGTAAATGTAGCATATTGGGGAATCTCTACCATTGCAAAAAATGTAACTCCATTCAAATACCTGGACTTGTAAGCAGATGGGAGAGAAAGCAGTGCAGCTGCTGCTGCCTTTCCAAGTTGTCAGCCCTGGAATTGGTGGCAGATGGGGGGACAAGGCTTCTGAACCTGTAGACCCAAGGAGAGAAAGCTACCCCTGTGACAGCTAAAAAATGTAGCCAAAATTCCATTATTTGAGTCAGTCTATAATATGTTCTCTTATAAGAGGGGCAGGACACTCAGTAGTCAAGCATCTCAGTTGGCAAGTAACAGAGGCCCAACTCAAACTAACTTAAACCAAAAAACGTTCTATAACTGAATTTTCAAAGGTGATGATTGGGTTTAGAGGAATCCAGGCCTCAAACCACGTCAAGCACACTTCCTAATATTATCTGTCTGTCTATTTATCACCTCTGCCCTCTCCACCCACTCCTCCATCTGCTTCTTCTGAGCTGTCTTTACTCTCAAGTAGGCTACCTTCACAAAGGGGCAGAAATGGCCACAAGCAGCTTCAGGCTGACATTCTCCAGCTTAGTAGCTCCTGGAGGAGAATGTATTTCTTTCTCAATAGTTACAACAAAAGACTGGGCCCATATCTCTTGGCCTAGATTTGGTCATCTGCCCATTCCTGAACTAATCGCCTTCACTCTAGTTGCCCCAACAGCCGTGTGGAGCTGGGTGAAGGGGGAAGCCCACCGGAACGAGTGCTGACAGTGGGGTTGCTCTCCAGCTGAAAACTGAGGTATAATTTCAGGAGAGGGGGAATGTATTGCAAGGATGCAAAATACTGGGGAGACAAAAATAACATGTTAACTATACCTTAATTGCTTTGCTTTTTAAGAGTCTTATTTGAAATAATGAGAGTTTTATATTTTATTAGGGGAAAACGGTTTTTAAAGACCGTATTCTGGTAGTTGATATTCTCTTTACTAAATTTTTCCTGCTTCTAGTTTTTATGTTTTGTTTTAGTGCAGGGAGATAGAAAATTTTGTTAGACAAAAATGAATCATGAGTTATACTTAAATATCCAACTCAACTTTAACATTGCTGGGTTTTTACTTAAGTTATTCACTTTTATAATTTTACGTATTTTCTTTTTTAATGAAATCTCTTTTTGAAGTTTACTTCTTTTTGGCCATGCTGGGTCTTTGTTGCTATGTGGGCTTTTCTCTAGTTGAGGCAAGCAGGGGCCACTCTCTCGTAGTGCGCGGGCTTCTCACTGCAGCGGCTTCTCTTGTGGTGGAACACTGGATCCAGAGCGAGGGTTCAATAGTTGTGTTTCAAGGACTTAGTTACTCTGAGAGCATGTGGGATCTTCCCAGACCAGGGTTCAAACCCCTATCTCCTGCATTGGCAAGTGTATTCTTTACCACTGAGTCAGTAGGGAGGCCCCCTACATATTCTCTTTTACACTAAAAATATCCTAATTCCTAATGACATTAATGTACATTATTTACTTTATCCTACATGTGAAAGTTTTGAAGTAGTAACAATATTATTTTTATTTATTATGGTTCACATTTCATTATGGTTTGGGGGTTGACCTTAGGATGTAAGGTTTAGCCTTTGACTGTATGGATCCCAAAAAACTGTGGAACATTCTTAAAGACATGAGAATACCAGAACACCTTACCTGCCTCCCGAGAAATCTGTGTGCAGGTCAAAAAGCAACCGTTAGAACTGGACATGGAACAATGGACTGTTTCCAAATTGGAAAAGGAGTACATCAAGGCCATATATTTTCACCCTGCTTATTTAACTTATATACAAAGTTTATCATACGAAATGCCAGGCTGGATGAAACACAAGCTGGAACCAAGATTGCTGCCAGAAATATCAATAACCTCAGATATACAGATGACCACACCATTATGGCAGAAGGCAAAAAGGAACTAAAGAGCAATTTGATGAAGGTGAAGGAGAAGAGTGAAAAAGCTGGCTTAAAACTCAGGATTCAAAAACCTAAGATCATAGCATCTGGTCCCATCACTTTATGGCAAATAGATGGGGAAACAATGGAAACAGTGACAGACTTTATTTTCTTGGGCTCCAAAAATCACTGCAGATGGTGACTGCAGCCATACAATTAAGAGATGCTTGCTTCTTGGAAGAAAAGCTATGACCAACCTAGACAGCATATTAAAAAGGAGAGACATTACCTTGCCAGCAAAGGTCCATCTAGTCAAAGCTATAGTTTTTCCAGTAGTCATGTATGGATGTGAGAGTTGGACTATAAAGAAAGCTGAATGCCAAAGAATTGATGCTTTTGAACTGTGGTATTGGAGAAGACTCTTGAGAGTCCCTTGGACTGCAAGGAGATCCAACCAGTCCATCCTAAAGGAAATCAGTCCTGAATATTCATTGGAAGGACTGATGTTGAAGCTGAAACTCCAATACTTTGGCTACCTGATGCGAAGAACTGACTCACTGAAGACACCCT
>NW_011494831.1:4498403-4499925 GCF_000754665.1 Bison bison bison
CAAACTCATGTCCATTGAGTCAGTGATGCCATCCAACCATCTCATCCTCTGTTGTCCCCTTCTCCTCCTGCCCTCAATCTTTCCCAGCATCAGGATCTTTTCACATGAGTCAGCGCTTCACATCAGGTGGCCAAAGTATTGGAGTTTCAGCTGCAACATCAGTCCTTCCAGTGAACACCCAGGACTGATCTCCTTTAGGATGGACTGGTTGGATCTCCTTGCAATGTAAGGAATTCTCAAGAGTCTTCTCCAAAACCACCGTTCAAAAGCATCAATTGTTCGGCCCTCAGCTTTCTTTATAGTTCAACTCTCACATCCATACATGACTAGTGGAAAAAACATAGCTTTGACAAGACAGACTTTGTCAGCAAAGTAATTTCTCTGCTTTTTAATTTGCTGTCTAGGTTGGTCATAGCTTTTCTTCCAAGGAGCAAGTATCTTTAATTTCATGGCTGCAGTCACCATCTGCAGTGATTTTGGAGCCAAAAAAAAGAAAGTCTGACACTGTTTCCATTGTTTCCCCATCTATTTGCTATGAAATGATGGGACCAGATGCCGTGATCTTAGTTTTCTGAATGTTGAGTTTTAAGCCAACTTTTTTCACTCTCCTCTTTCACTTTCACCAAGAGGCTCTTTAGTTCTTTGCTTTCTGCCAAAAGGGTGGTGTTATCTGCATATCTGAGGTTATTGATATTTCTCCCAGCAATCTTGATTCCAGCTTGTGCTTCATCCAACCTAGCATTTCTCATGATGTACCCTGCATATAAGTTAAATAAGCATGGTGACAATATACAGCCTTGATGTACTCCTTTCCCAATTTGGAACTCCTTATTGCCAAATTCAGACTTGAATTGAAAAAAGTAGGGAAAACCACTATACCATTTAGGCATGACCTAAATCAAATCCCTTACGATTATACAGTGGAAATGAGAAATAGATTCAAGAGATTAGATCTGATAGACAGAGTGCCTGAAGAACTATGGACGGAGGTTTGTGACATTGTACAAGAGGCAGGGATCAAGACCATCCCCAAGAAAAAGAAATGCAAAAAGGCACAATGGTTGTCTGAGGAGGCCTTACAAACAGCTGAAAAAGAAGAGAAGCAAAAGGCAAACGAGAAAAGGAAAGATATGCCCATTTGAATGCAGAGTTCAAAGAATATCGAGAGAGAAAAAGCCTTCCTCAGTGATCAATGCAAAGGAATAGAGGAAAACAATAGAATGGGAAAGACTAGACATCTCTTCAAGAAAATTAGAGATACCAAGGAAACATTTCATGCAAATATGGGCACAATAAAGGACAAAAATGGTATGGACCTAACAGAAGCAGAAGATACTAAGAAGAGGTGGCAAGAATACACAGAAGATACAAAAAAGATCTTCATGACCCAGATAATCACGATGGTATGATCACTCACCTAGAGCCAGACATCCTGGAATGTGAAGTCAAGTGGGCCTTAGGAAGCATCACTATGAACAAAGCTAGTGGAGGTGATGGAATTCCAGTTGACCTATTTCAAATC
>NW_011494831.1:4500025-4500382 GCF_000754665.1 Bison bison bison
TCCTGAATATTCATTGGAAGGACTGATGTTGAAGCTGAAACTCCAATACTTTGGCTACCTGATGCGAAGAACTGACTCACTGAAGACACCCTGATGCTGGGAAAGATTGAAGGCAGGAGGAGGGGATGACAGAGGATGAGATGGTTGGATGGCATCATGGACTCAATGGACATGAGTTTCAGCAAGCTCTGGGAGTTGGTGACAGACAGGGAAGCCTGGTGTGCTGCAGTCCATGGGATAGTAAAGTTCAGTTCAGTTCAATCTCTCAGTTGTGTCCAACTCTTGGCAACCCCATGGACTGCAGCATGCCAGGCCTCCCTGTCCATCACCAGCTCCCGGAGTTTACTCAAACTCATG
>NW_011494831.1:4500575-4510849 GCF_000754665.1 Bison bison bison
AACTTCACTTTCACTTTTTACTTTCATGCATTGGAGAAGGAAAGGGCAACCCACTCCAGTGTTCTTGCCTGGAGAATCCCAGGGATGGGGAAGCCTGGTGGGCTGCCGTCTATGGGGTCGCACAGAGTCGGACATGACTGAAGCGACTTAGCAGCAGCAGCAGCAGCAGCACACACTAGTAAAGTAATGCTCAAAATTCTCCAAGCCAGGCTTAAACAGTACCTGAACCGTGAACTTCCAAATGTTCAAGCTGGATTTAGAAAAGGCAGAGGAACCAGAGATCAAATTGTCAACATCTGTTGGATCATCGAAAAAGCAAGAGAATTCCAGAAAAACATCTACTTCTGCTTTATTGACTATGCCAAAGCCTTTGACTGTGTGGATCACAAAAAACTGTGGAAAATTCTTAAAGAGACAGGGTCGCAAAGAGTTGGACACAACTGAGCGACTAAACTGAACTGAACTTAGGATATATCCCAAAAGGAATAAACAGCCAACTTTTTACATTGCAAGTCACTTGTAAGAATTCATTTTATGTATGTGATCATGCCATCAATTTGATAAGCAGTTAGGTTCCTTTTCTTCAATTTGCTTTCAGCTTTTACAGATTGCTTTTTTCCCCACTAAAATTAGTATACCAGTTTATTACTCTTTTCAGTATTAGCCATTTTGTCTGGTGTGTAGTAGTATCACACACCAGATAGTGTTAATTTGAACTTCCCTTATGATTAATGATGTTGAGCATTTTCCCATGCAGTTTTTGCCATTTGTATGAGGCTCCTATGGCTGCTATATTACCATAAACTTGGTAGCTTAAAATAAGAATTTTATTCTTTCACAGTTACAGATTGCTTTTTAAAATTGCATTTTCTTCAATTTGGTTTTTAATTCTATAAAATGTACATGGTTCCTAAGTCAAAATTCTTTTAAAACAGATATATTCAGAGTTTTACTTCCATCCCTATATTCACCACTTAATCCTTTCCTCCCCTATAGATAACCTTTTAAAAAATTATTATTTGGGGTTTATCCTTCCATTGATAAGAGCTTCAGGGGGGTGGTGTGTGTGGTGTGATCTATGCATGACTTTCCATCTAGTAGGTGAGACAGATCCTTGAGCTCAGGGAGATTCACTCACTGAGCTCACTTACCCAGGTTGTTGTATTGGGGAAGACAGAAAAACAGAGAGGGCTATATCACCAAGATAGCAAGGCTTCTTGAAGCTGTGAAGGACAAAGTTAAAACCAAAACACAGAATCTATAATTATTTCTAAAGTTAAAATACAAAGCATGACACATCCGAACAAACACAAGAGCACCCTCTGTTGGCCTCTGTTGGGATGCATACAACCAGTAGTGCCTGGATTTGAAAACTGCTGAGACCAGGGTGTCATGTTGGGTTAGCTTTATTAAAGAAATACACCTGCCAACAGACTGGGAGGCCTTCGAGGCCCATGTCAAATTTATTCTTGGCTCTCCCCAGCTTTCAAGTCCTGTGGCCCTTGGGACACATGCTGATAGGAAATATCTATGTTACCACATCCAGGGGAAAAAGATCCTTACTTTCCCTCCTGCACCTCTTTTCCTGTCTTAGAAAAAAAACAAGAGCCGTGTTTTCTACCGTCCCTTGGTCAAAGCTGTGGAAGTAGTGACACTGCCCTAACTCTCAAGGTGCTTCCTTACTCAGACAACGTATCACTGTGAGGGATCAGTGTGGAACAATGAGAAAAGGAGTCATGCATCTGGCTTCTCCTCCCTGCTAGCTGTGTGTCCTTGGGCAAATTCTTAACCTCTCCGAGTCTTGGTGTTCTCATCTGAAAAATAAGAACGGTAGTATCCAATTCATGGGCGTTTCTGAGGTTTAAATGAGTGGTGTGTGTAAAACTCCTGATATGTGATGCCAGTACTGCATATGAACCTCAGTAAATAATAGCTACTACTACTATTATTATTTCCTTTTTGCTTTACAGGAAATTTGTGAGAATCCCCGATTTATCATTGGTGGAGCCAATAGAACTGACATCTGCCAAGGAGATCTAGGTAGGAAAGTTTCTTTTTCTTTTTTTTTTATTTTATTTTTAAACTTTACATAATTGTATTAGTTTTGCCAAATATCAAAATGAATCCGCCACAGGTATACATGTGTTCCCCATCCCGAACCCTCCTCCCTCCTCCCTCCCCATACCATCCCTCTGGGCCGCCCTAGTGCACCAGCCCCAAGCATCCAGCATCGTGCATCAAACCTGGACTGGCAACTCGTTTCCTACATGATATTTTACATGTTTCATTGCCATTCTCCCAAATCTTCCCACCCTCTCCCTCTCCCACAGAGTCCATAAGACTGTTCTATACATCAGTGTCTCTCTGGTCCTATTTAGCCAAACAATCAAAGGGGTGATTAAGAGGTATGATCCTTTTATAGTAAGTAAAGGGACACGAATCTGGTTTTGCTTGTAATTGGGGGAGGTAGTTTTGATAACATTATTTAAACTCATTCAGCTCTGTGTTGGTGATTGCTTCATTTAATTTCTGTCCCTCCCACCTTTCTCATCAGTTGTTTGCCTTGTGTCACAACAGGAGGTCGCCTCCTCTCCAGAGTCTCCAGGACACTCACACACCCCACTCAGCAAGACAAAAGCCCTGTTTCTAGCAGGACCCACCTTCCTTGAAGGGCTTCCCTTGTGACTCAGTGGTTAAGAGTTTGCCTGCCAGTGCAGGAGATGGGAGTTTGATCCCTGGGTCAGGAAGAGTCCCTGGAGAAGGAAATGGCTACCCACTCCAGCGTTCTTGCCTGGTAAAATCCCATGGACAGAGGAGCCTGGCAGGCTAAGTCCATGGGGTCACGAGGAGTTAGACATGACTTAGAGACTAAACAACAACCTTCCTTAGAAGGCAGCTCTGAAATTGTGTGCCATGCATGTCCCTTTGGCATGCAGAATCGATATGCTCACAAAAACTGCTTTCATAACTCGAACTCTTGTTTAAACTGCCCTAGAATAGCTCCGTATTAAAGAAGCTTTTCAACAAAGACAACACGTGCCATGTGGATAAGCATCCAATTTTCTGTCTGGTTAATTAGCTTGGCTGCTTCCTCTGTCTCAGCCTCTTATTTGGAAGGTATTGTCTTTACTGCAAACTGGAGAAAAGTTCTGTGAAGTAAAGTTGGAGGAAACAAACATCAACAGACACAATTTAGAACTTGAGGGAAAAGGGGCACTCAAGGCCAAATGAAAGGAATTTAGCTAATTTGGTCCCGGAAGGAAAGACTGAAGAGGTTTTGAATATCTGACTTCCTGCACTTGAAGGAAGGCTGCCTGCAGAGCCCTGGCCAGCTAATAACCTGGGCCTTCCAACCGACACACTGTTTCAGAGGAGAGGCTGGCTGCTTGGGAGGTGGGGAGTGGGGAGGTGGTAGTGGTGGTGGGAGGAGGCCTGTGGAGGCTCTCAGCCTCCCCTCTGCAGTCTCAAAGATGCCGTGACATCCCACACGGCACAGCAAAGGCCTTGCATAACCTAGCCTGTGTTCTGTTAGTGTTCCTGGCCTGCCACTTGGGCATTCACACACATACACGCACACACAAACAGGGCAAAGTGCCACCTCCAAATACTAACCAGCTTTCCTTACAGTACTAATGGGCTGGTCTGATGGATCTCAGATGCTCAGATTCTGCAGTCACATTGCAAAGGTGCAGGGCAGGCAGCTTTCCTACAGGTGTTAGAAAGAATGACCCAATTATGACTCCCACTGCTGTTTCCACTGAGGTCCAGATGGAGGTCTGAGCTTATACTGCAGACAGAAGAACTGCCTATAGCCTTCAGGAAAGCAGTCACGAGGGAGTAAGTTACCTTGTTAATCGCATGGTCCAGGGACTGCAGTCACACTCCTTTCCTTGGCTGACATGTCCGTAAGGTCAGATCTGGAAGCAGGACAGTGAGAGCCCAGTGTACGCCCTTCTCCAGAAAGCAGAGCAGCTAATGGGGATGGGGTCTCCTTCCTCCTTGGAGGTGTGGGCCCTCCTGTGACCTGTGCCACATATTTGCCTGCAGGGGACTGCTGGTTTCTTGCAGCCATCGCTTGCCTGACCTTGAACAAGCGTCTGCTTTTCCGGGTCATACCCCATGATCAGAGTTTCACCGAAAACTACGCGGGGATTTTTCACTTCCAGGTGAGGTCAAGGGACTGTAGTTAAGAGGACCAGCGGGCTGTCCACCTACCGCTGGTCTCCCAGGCTTGACTTCCCCGTGGCTCCAGGAAAGATTCCCACCCACCCAGCCAGCTATGGCTGTGGGCAGTGACCCTCTTCAGGCCTCAAGCCTGTGAGGAAGTAGTTGTTTATTTCTTCCTACCCTCAAACCCCTACACCTTCCGTTAGGCCCCAGAAAGGTTAGAAGATATCCTGTTTGCTGGCCTGTTGGTCTATTTTTACCTTTCCAGCTGTCAGGCTTCTGTGTGATAACCAGAAGTCCTTCTCAAGTAAATCCCTAAGACACTAGCACTGGGAATCCAGAGGGCCCTTTAGGCTGCAAAAGAAATGCCAACAGAGGTCTATACCCACACTATCATTTACCCCTTCCGGGCTCTGGAAGAAAAGTCTGGTTAATCTGGGGACCAGGCTTCTGGCTTGGCCCAGCAATGAGTCTTTTGGTTTCAGAATAAGTTCAGACACTGGAAACTTTCTGGATCCAAATTGTCCTAGCAAAGAGCCAAACCCCATGCTGTCCCAGAACTGAAATGAGCTTTGTATGTGGGCACTTGTATCTACGGGTGTTCTGAGGCTTCTGAACAGCGCTGAAGGCTCCCAGTGTCCTGGACTGACCCAGATCATCAGTTGATCTTGTATCTCAGGATGGAAGGCCTCAGAAAGTGTCTTCTCTGAAGGTTTAGGATCAGACTCCTGCTGCCATTCCAATGCAGACAGGGCAGCAGGGTCCCACGTTTTGTTTTTCCCCTATGCCATTGAGCTGCTCACTCCCCTTGGGTATTTAAAAGATCTGAAACCAAAAGGATCATAAACACAAAGACCACACGGATTTTTGCCTTCTTGTTCATAGGAGAGTAAATGTCATTAGAAGGAAATTAAACTACTTTTGGCTTTCTTGGGTTAAAACCGATTTGTTCAAGAAAGATCATCTAGAATTGGGATTACTGGACAGTGTTCCTGGTTTAACCAGAGTATATTCTGGGTCACCTTCCATTTCCATGTCAATCCTTCTTCTTCAACAACCATTCCTACCTTATTTGTCATCAAGAAGTACATAAATTATACGTCACCTTCTCCTAGACCAGTGCTTCTCAGCCCTGACTGCATATGAGGATCAGCTGAGATAACAAATGATACTGATACCTAGGCCCTCCCAGACCTACAGAGCAGAAGGAAAATCTCAAGCCCTCAGATACACACGGAGTACCTACCATCCCCTGTACTGAGCTGGACTGTGTGGGAGAGACATAATGCTTTGTAACATACTTGCTGCCCTCAAAGAGCTCACAGTCCACTTAAAGACAGATTCACCTTCTCTGAACCCAGAATAGTGTGAACAAAAGGAATGTGGGGTAGGGACACATTTCCCACTGGTAATCTGAGGATGGCACTGTGCTTGATGCTTCTGTGCAGTTCTGGCGCTATGGAGACTGGGTGGACGTGGTTATTGATGACTGCCTGCCAACTTACAACAATCAACTGGTTTTCACCAAATCCAACCATCGCAATGAGTTCTGGAGTGCTCTGCTGGAGAAGGCTTATGCTAAGTAAGACGGGGATAGGAAATCTTTAGTTTCCATAGTGAGCTCTTTAATCCTCCCTTCTTGGTGGCACTACAGATCCTGGATCCCAGCATTATTTCTCTGGAACTCAAATCCCAGAGCCTTGGTAGGCTCAACCTCCTGAGCTCACTATATATACACATATGTATGTATGTATGTGTATATATATATATATATATATATATAACTTTTTATTTTGTATTGGGGTACAGCTGATTAACCATGTTGTGATAGTTTCAGGTGAACAGTGAAGGGACTTGGCCATATGTATACATGTATCCATTTTCCCCCAAACTCCCCTCCCATCCAGGCTGCCATATAACACTGGAGCTCAGAATAAGTGAAGAAAAGCTATGTTGCCTCTCAGAAGCTCCACTCCAGCTACTAATGGCTTTAATGGAGCCCTACTTCAGATTTTGAGTATAGTGGAAACAGAACTATCAGGAAGTGGGAATAGAAGGTTCCAGCCCCAGTGTTTCTCCTCTCTGTGGCCTTAGCTGGTCACACAGCCTCTGGGGCTCAGTTTCTCTATTGTGAAGAAAGGGAGTCATAATATCTGTTTAAAAGCTTACAGAGTTGTTGGAGAATTTGGACAAGACAGCATCACAGGACCCAAGAGTAAAGTCCTGGAGCCAGGGGTACCTGGGTCATGTTTCCTGGAACCCTGTGACCCCAGACTAGTCTTCATCCTATCTCTAAGGCTCCATGGTTCGTATGAAGCCCTGAAAGGTGGGAACACTACAGAGGCCATGGAGGACTTCACGGGAGGAGTGACAGAGTTTTTTGAAATCAAGGATGCTCCCAGAGACATGTACAAGATCATGAAGAAAGCCATCGAGAGGGGTTCCCTCATGGGCTGCTCCATTGATGTAAGTCTGCAGTATGGGGTGCAGGACAGGGAGCTGCCAGCTATTGGGAAGACTTACCCAGTGAACAGCAGCACAGGGCTTTTTTCTGGGGCGGGGTGAACGTTCTGTTTTAGGAAGCAGAAAAGTAGCTCTCAACTTTGAAAACTGGGAATTTCTCAAGGGAGAAGTTTCTGGAGGTTTTCAATAAAGATGCAAAAATTTAGGTGGAAATAGGCCTCCGGGGCTGGTGTTTCTCAGTTCCAGCATGCCCCTAGTAAGCTGGCCACACACTGGGCTATGGACCTGAACCTACCAGTTCCCTAAGAAAGCCTCCCAGTCATTGAGCTTTGATCAGATCTCACATGTGGGACCCAGGCTTTGTGTTGTACTCTGGGAGAAGCTCAGCCTGCAGTCCACCTCTCAGCGAAGTGGTGTGAACTGAGACCAGAGCCAAGGGCAAGGGGATGGCAGACTGGCCAGGAGATACACCCTCCCTGGGGAGTAGTCCATGTATTCTAATAGTCTTGGTTATCTCTGTTGGTGAGGAAGGGGCCCAAGCTGAATTCCTGTTCCTTCCTCTCCTAGTATACCCAGTAGATGGGAAAGCTTGGGAAGATGAAGCACCCATGGACAAACGTTTTCTTTCTGCATCACTGTTCTCCATCTTTTCTCCATTCATGCTCTACTTATCTCTCCTCTGTTTCTTTGTCTGTCCCCTCCCTTCTTTCTCTCTCCTTCCCTTTCTATCACCCTCCTTTGTTACTCTCTCTCCCTCTCCTGGACTGTCCCCTGCCCTCCCTGTTGGGCCTCAGGATGGCACAAACATGACCTATGGAACCTCTCCTTCTGGGCTGAAAATGGGGGAGTTGATTGAGCGGATGGTGAGGAATATGGATAACTCGCGGCTCAGGGACTCAGACCTCATCCCTGAGGGATGCTCAGATGACAGACCAACTCGGGTGTGTACTCCTCCCACCTGCGTGGCCCGGGTGTGTTGCGTGGTGTCAGACCTTCCTCAGCAGCCGGCACCGCCCACGTGGGCTCCTCCTGGGGCCTTCCAGGGGTCTGGGTTGGAATCTCTTGCTTGCTCTAAGGCTCCTGAGGCAAGGGGGGGAGACAGCTTTTGGAGGGAATCTCTGGCGGGGGAGGGGAAGGGGTTCCTTCATACTCCATGGTCCAGGCAGTTTCTCTGATAATGAATTAACTGGCATAAATATTTATGAGAGAGATTTCATTTATTTGTAAAGTATTTCTCTCCTTCTAGTTTGTTCATTTATGTATTTGACACTTATTTACTGAGCTCCTACTAGGCACTCTTCTAACAAACAAAGAAAATTCTCTCCCATTTGTTTCGGATTCTAAGGAACAAGCAGTTTCCACACACTCCCCCGGCCCCACCCCCCAAGCTTGTATTCTAGTAGTTTTGGAAGTAATACATGCTATACAGTAAAGCAGAGAAAAAATGAACCTATTTTTTCCCTATCTGAGGATAATAACATTTGGCATATGTCCTACTAGGGTTTTTCTATGCATACACCTAATCTAAATTTTTATTTTAAAAATGCAGTCATACTGTATGTACCTCTTTGCAGCATGCTTCTTTTTCAGTTAGCTTTATATACCTAATGTGTCAACAAGAATCACATTCTTAGTGTGTCTTCTATAACATTTTTCGTGGCTGTACAATAGTCCAACATGCAGATAAATTGTAGTTTTTTTACCCCATAACTTATTATTGGGAATTTAAATATTTTCTTTTTCTGTTTTGGCTGTAGTTTTTAAATGTTACAGCTAACATCCTATTAGATACATCTTTGTGTCCATCCAGGACACTTTCCTTTGGACAGATGGCCAGTAGTGGAATAGCTGGAAATGCATATGTAATGCCACAAGAGTCATTTCAAGTGGTTTCCCTGGTCCAAAACTGAGAGGTTTATGAACCTCCTGCCCCCCTCCCTTTCTATTCACATGGTCTGGGTCCTCTAAAGACTAAAATCTGGAAGAGTTTGAGATGTCAAAAGCCTTGGCTCCTCACATACCCCTCACTTTGAAAAGGGCTCCAGGCTACCTCTTAAAGCTGTCATATCACCAGGCAGAGTGAAGCCACAGAGATCCATCTAGGGCTCAGTGGGTTTTGGCCATTCTACCCTTCTCCCAAGGATCTCCTGTGGCTGCAAATCTCAGATGGAAGAGACTTCCCTGCTCCCTGAGGCACAGTCATGTCTGAGCAGGACTCTCCTCTAGCTGCCTTGGAATTCTCTGCCTGGGTACAGGAACTTTTAATTTCTTTCTTTTTTTTAATTTTTTGCCACATGACATGGCACGTGGGATCTTCGTTCCCCCAATCAAGGATCAAACCCGCACCCCCTGCACTGCAGGTATGGAGTCCTAACCACTGGACCACTAAGGAAGTCTACTTTTAATTTCTTGAATATGTTCTAGGGTGGGTGGAGAAGGTGAGGGGATATAAAGATAAAAGGTTAGACCTCCATGTTTCATCTAACCCCCTTTCTCAATCCCTTTCTCTTCCAGGAATAGTCAACCCTGGGTGGGCTCAGGGAAGGGGAGCCTGACCCAAGGCAGCCTCCATCCACCCCCACTTCTTCCTTTGAAAGACCCAAGGGATCCAGAAAGGAGGGCCAGGCACGCTCTCACTCACCTCGTGACCCCAGCCTCCACATTGTTCTCCAATGGTTAAGGGACCAGCTTGACGGAAACACCTTGTCTGGGCTGCATATTCTTGGCTCTCTTAAAGGGCTAGTGTGGGTCTTCTCATGGCTAGGAGGCACGCTTCCAGAGCATGGAGGAGTCCTTGTCCTCACTGAACCCAGGATGTGAACCAGTGTGAACTTTGTCTCAGGAAACAAGCCCTGACAGGCTGTCCGGTTTTCACTCCACAGACGATTGTTCCAGTTCAGTTTGAGACAAGAATGGCCTGTGGGCTGGTCAAAGGCCATGCCTACTCAGTCACTGGGCTGGAGGAGGTAAGCCTGGCGGGGTATGAAGGGTTAGGACTTGAGGGGCTACTTGGGGGAACCTCCTGAAGTCAGGACTTGGCTTTCTGTGCCCTTTTGCATCTGCAGAATTTGCCTCCAATCAGGTACTCAGGCTGAGTGCCTAGGGTTGGAGGAGACTACTGGGACTTGTAGGTGGATCTTGCCACAAGACAGTGCTCAGTTTATGTTTATTTTTAGTGGTAAAGATAGCAATTGCCCCAACATTTCCAAAGAACAAATAGAAATCACTTTGGTTTTATGAAATTAATTTCATGGGCTCTTGTGTTTCTTGTTTTTCATGGTCAGTAATGATGTTTTGCTCCCACTGGCACATCTGGCCTTAACTGGGTCATGACAGAGACAGGGAGTTTGTCAGGCCCCTTGTGCACAGTTGGGCAGTTGTGCCCTGGTCATAGGGATGGGCAGAGAGAGGCAGTTGTCCACAGCAGCCCATGCTGCAGACAGGAGGAAGGGGCCCCTTTTTCTGCTAAATCTACTTAGAGGTGACATTTTCTGTCACTCTTCAGCCAGCAGGGGCATTTTTTTCTATTAATAATTCACGCAGAGACACCTAACTGCCAGCAGAGCCCTACATTATATGCCCTGCCTCCTCCACCCACTCCACCCAAATTTCTAAATAGCCAGATATTCACTGTGAAAATCACT
>NW_011494831.1:4510949-4511780 GCF_000754665.1 Bison bison bison
AAGCTCGTGCTAAGGTTCTGCCTTTTCACAGCAAACTTGTAATTAGTCTCCTTGACCAATCAGGACAGCTCCCTGTATGGGATCCCTCTCCCAACTCCCACTCCCACCCCAACCCTCAGCGTAAGACAGAAGACTCCCCCCACCCCCACCCCCCGTCCCCCACCCCGGCTTCAGAAAGGGTCCAGAGCAAGAGAGCTTTTCCTCTTTGCCCAAGGCCCTGTACAAGGGTGAGAAAGTGAAGCTGGTGCGGCTGCGGAACCCCTGGGGCCAGGTGGAGTGGAATGGCTCCTGGAGTGACAGGTGGGTGAGGGGACCCCATGAATAGGGGACAACAGGACCTGGGACAAGGTTGGGTTGGGGACCAAGCCATAAGAGTACTACAAACGCTTGGTCTAAAATCACCCTTAAAACCAATGATCCACAGAGGAGAAAAGGGGGTGTGGCTCTAGGGAAGGACTGGGAATAGAAGAGGGGATGGCTCCAGAGAAGGGCTCGTGCTAAGGAACAGAAGGGGTGTAGCTCCAGGGTAGGGCTGGGAGCAGAGCCTCGGAAACCTGGGACCCCAAGAGCTTGCTGATGGCCATTGAGGGGAAAGGAAAGATCCTAGAGAGCATGGGCCATGTCCAGGCAGGAGGGGAGTCAGGATGCAGTGGTCTGACTAGACAAGTAACTTCCTTTCTCATAATTATCTATAAAATGGGGAAAATGTTAGCACCTACCTGGTGGGCTGTTATGAGGAGAAAATGTGATGGTGTTGCAGAAAGCTTAGCCAGTACTAAGATTTCCTCTCCCTCACTGGCCCCAGGAAGAGATGCATAGGTCCTTTGAAAG